>NC_134091.1:53965694-54080694 GCF_000715075.1 Nicotiana tabacum
GTCAAGCAATCTACAATAACATGTTAAATTATAAGGTAAATCCTCCTAATTTCAAATTTTAATAACTTTTTCGACCTTATTTTCACCGCAAACTACTAATATATCTAAACCAAAAAGGATAGAGAGAAAGGAAATATAAAATTAGACGTACTTGTTCATGGGAGCAACACCCTCAATGATGGTAATAAAGGTAGTGGACTTCTCCAAGTCTGGGTACATCCCACATCTACAATATCATAAAAACATAAGTCACAATTTGCTTTTACTATAACTTTAATCAAGTATATTAATTATACGTACGAGATTTCAAATATTAAAGTTTAGATACTGAGAAGTAAATCAGTATTTGCAGATGAACTTTAGTATTTGCATATATTGACACAAAATCTATATTCAAAACACTTACCCTCCGCCACTGCCGCATTTGCAGCCAGATCCACAGCCACAGTTTCCTCCGCTGCAAGACATGTTTTCTTAATTTGTTGTTGGGAGATTTGTTGAAAAAGAAAGTTTAATCACTAAAGCAAGTTCTTGGTGTAGTTGTGTTGAAAAGTGAATCATAGGGTGGGGTTTTTTTATAGAGGGAAAAGGAGGACAAAATAGGTAATTGTTTGCGTGACAAGTTGACAAAATCATGGTAGAATTTGTAAATAAGTGTTTAATAATGTCTGAAATATCTCGTTAGAGGAGAAAGGCATGAAGCTAGTTGCCATTGAGTTTATTTTATTTTTTTAGTCTTAATCTTAATTAAGGAAATGAGAATTGATCATCCTACAATAGTTGACATTTCTAAGGTATTGATTAAATTATGTAAAGGATAAAGTAAACGTGCATCCCTTAATTAATTTTGGATGCAATAACTATTAATTAGTCCTTTAGCTACGTTTAGGAATAAATATGACTTTCAACATAGTAATGTTTGGGATTCAGTTAGGTACCCTTATATGTTCTTTTATGTTCGTTAAATACCGCTAATGTTGAAGAGCATTTTAGTTATTTTAACTAAAATTATAAGGATTTATAGGAATTCGGATTATCTTTTTAAGGTGAAATTTTCAACTCTCAACAACGACATAATCTAGGATTTATAGACTTTTTTCGCTCTAACCTATTAAAAACATTATCCGATTGGTATCTTTTTTTGGGAAACTTCTCCAAAGTGACTTTAACATATTTTTATCTGATGTTATTTGTGTTTGAATAGGATAGACCAATTATTTTATTCGATTGATTAATTGCTCAAAGGCATCGACAAGAACATATCAATTTTCTGTCTCAATCATATTCCAAAGTATTGCGTTTTAGAGTTTTTAGAATCTTGAAATTTACGCAAAAAACAACCAGAGGGAAAGACGTTTGTTATATTCTTCAATATCATCTCATTTGATAGTAGTAGGAACTTAACAAAGAGTTTCTAGATTTTAACGATTACAGAAACCTAAACGAATTATTAATTTGACATAATTACTCAGTGATTGTTATTACGATCAAATACTTAAAAAATATAACAAAGTGACCTTACTACTTCAGCTATTTATCGCTTCAATCCAATAACAAAAATACTTACAAGAGCTTGAACACAAAATAGTACGCATTAAAAAGAGGGGTAAAAGACTCTTGAGATGACTATGAGATACCCATAATAGATTTCCTTTTTATACTTCTATTTTCAGCCATTCAAGATGGTATTTCATCAATCATCAATTCCCTTTTGCTTTTGGAGAATACATATCTTTTACGAAAGAAGAAGCATATCACTATTTCTTACTACCACAACTACAATTTGCTAATCTGATTGGCTACATGACATGGACTATAATATTAAGTTATTTACATATAATTTAAACGTTATGAAGTGTTATTGCTTACCATAAGAAACCACCTTTCGAAAGTTTCAACTATATAATTTGAACGTTAATAAGTATGACTCCATTGCTTACCTATAAGAAACCGTCTTTCGATAGATTCAACTCCCTTGAGAAATCTGAAAATGAAACTAATAATTGTTTATTCATAACGTGCTAATCAAAAATACGCAACATAATTCCAAATCAGGAAGAAAATTACCTCCTCCGCAGAAAATTGCTATGGCATTGTGGTAAAACAAAGGTATTACATTTTCAAGGGAAAGTATACTGAAGCAGATATCCTAATGATGTAGCTTAGATGCTCACAAAAGGAAGAACTACAACCATCTAGTTGTAGTCTGTTTGATTGTTCACCACTGATAAGCATCCTTAGACCATCTTTCAGTTCTGGTACTCCTTCCTCTAGGACTGCACTAATTGGGAAAATGGGCACACCAGACACCCTGTGTTTCAGCTCTTTATAGACCTCTTCAGCCCCATCTTCGTCGATTTTGTTAGCCACCACTAAGGATGGTCGATCGGTCAAACCCTCTCGATAGTACTCGAGTTCCAAAACCAAGTCATTTAGCTGCTCCCATGGTGGTATTCCCTTGTTATCGCCCAATCCTGCAGCCAAGTCTACCACGTATGCTAGAACTTTTGTTCGTTCTATGTGCCGAAGGAAAGCATGCCCAAGCCCACGATTTTCATGGGCTCCTCTTATGAGTCCCGGGATGTCAGCTACAGTTAAAGAAAAATCGTAATAATTTAAGTTGCCTAAGTTCGGCCTCAACGTTGTGAACGCATAATCACCTACAGTAGGTTTAGCCTTTGATAATGCTCCAAGGAGGGTACTTTTGCCGGCATTTGGCATCCCAATAAGACCTATATCAGCAATGCTCTTTAGTTCTAGCACAAGGACCGCCTCAGAGCCAGGCAAGCCAGCACTTAGTGATGCATGATCATAATCATCAGATACTTCATCATCAGAACTGGCTCCCTTTTGCATCATCTTTGATGCTTTCCCCTTAGACAGATTTCCTAAGCCACCCTCCCCTCCACGAGCAACAACTATTCGTTGGCCTTGTTCTGTTAACTCTGCCACATCATATTCTATATGTTCAGTTTCTTCCAACTCATCTTCACATTCTGCTCCCATAGCATCATCACCATCTTGATCTTCCATTTGTCCACAGCTTTCTTCCTCCCAATTGCTCAAATCATCATCATCACTTTCGAATTTGCCTCTAGAAAGTGAATGTTTCGTGCGAGAATTGATTGGCAAAGCACAATTTCTTCTCTTTGCTGTAGTGGATTCTTCACCACCAGAAGCTCGACGTCCACTTGATTTGGCTCTCTTCTCAACCTTTGAACTTGTTTGGTACGCCGAAACTGATTGTGTAGAAAACTCTGACGAATCAATATCAACTGTACCTGGAAGCTCCCAAGGGTCCAACTCAGAACTTGAACTCTTCTCAACTGCAGATGGAAGTTCGCCCTCTACTAGATGAATTACAGTACCTACAGGAACTTGGATCACCTACCACACAAGCAAGCCGTCCTTAATTTAAGTTTGATTAAAAAACGAAAATGGAGCCAAAGACTGAAGATGAAGAGAGAGACAAAAGTTAACCTTGTCAGCTCCTCTACTTCCTATCATATTTTTGGAAGACCCATTTCCGCCTCTCTTTGCATTCTGAAACATGTCACAAACAATTAGGTAACTAGGATGCAAAATGCCACACATATATCAATCAAATGACAGGGACAATCCAATTAATAAAGAAGTTAAGTGTGCGACAGACATCATGCAGTAGGAAAGAAAACACACTGTGTGATGCTGCAGACCACTCAAATCCCAGACTGCAGGGGAACATTCTAATATCACGTCACCACCCCTTCCACCATTCCCACCTGCATCCAGTACAAAAATGAGGTAAGAAGAGAGAAAATCCTACAAGTGGTCACTATAGCAAATCAAGCTTGTTTGCATATCTTAAATGAGTTACTTACAAAAGGTGTTGTACGAAGAAAATTAAAAGAAAATAAGAAACAACAAAGGATAGACTTGGAAGATAATGCGCAAATAAACCTTTTGGGAAAATTTACTGGAAAAAAAGGTGGAGCAACTTAACTAGGAGGTCAACATTGAAAAGTCATTCTTTAAGCCAGTGTTATTATAAGTCATGGCTTACATCAATGAAGCGATGCGACATGAGGGTAATTGTTTCAGGAGTGAAGTCCAAGGGGAACGCACAGAGATGGAGGATGGCAGAAGTGAAGTGAAATTATGAACAAGCGACTCAATCATGTGCTCGAAAGAAGTGTGCGCTTCAAACGATGACACAGAAAGTTGCAATTTCCACCTCCCTGAATGACTAGAATTTTAGAGGGGTTTCAGTTGCATACCAAATTACCCCGAATCATAAGATTCTCCACTAAGACTCAAAGTTGCAATTTTCAGCTCATTATAAACCCATCCTTCAGTTTTCTCAATCCCCGGCCTCATAAAAGTTTTAACTATAGCATCTTGCATAAAGCAGATTAGACTAAATTACTCTTCTACATCTGTCAGGTTAACATCCCAATCTCAAGGCAAGTAAACAAAGCACAGCTAATTTTTCAATTATGGTGTAAGAGTTTCTCTTTATTTTTCTTTCTATATTTGGGGATGTGGAGAATTCTAACTATACAAATAATTGGTTTTCTTTGTTTATTGAATTTTTGCTACAAAAAAGTACTTCAGGCATCCGACCAACGGATGAAGTAATTAGTCTTGGGACTAAAGCCGCAGGAATGGTTGGTTTTTGGTTCAAACTTTACTGGTAAATAGTTGATATCTTAAATTCAGGTTAGATATCTGACGTATTGGATGTCTAACTTTTATCATTTACCATTAATTTAGTGAGTGTCTTGATTTCGTTGATAGTATCTTAATTGTTAATTCAGTCGGTGAGTATGTCTTGTGTATTTCAAACATGTCAAGTAAAAGATAATAGTTAAACCAAAGATCTTATGAAGAACCAAGGGACGAAATGCACAGCCAAGCAATGTTTTAACGGAGAAAAATTGAAGGAGAAAAAGAGCATGCAAGAGATGAATGATACACAAAGATGGAGGATGGCAGAAGTGAAGTGAAATTATGAAAAGATGGAAGATGAGAGTCAACTAGTTACATATTGCCTCCCCACCACCCATGAGGTATGAACTGATTAGAGAACATACCGTCAGGTGTGCCACGGCGATCATGTCGACTACGACGAATACTGGTACAACCGCTGCCACCATCACCTCCTTTGGCCCATATGCGAAAGCGATCTATCATTCTCCTTTCCTGTAAGGAAACTTGTATAAACGGACAAATGGATACTGGGATATAAGAGTATGTATATCTAAAGCAGTAATTGTAGAGGGAGAGAAGTGGAAGCATGAAGAACCTGTAGAGGAGCAAGCTTTGTTTTCTTGTGAACAATGTCTGAGAAAGAATAAGTTTGGGTTAACCATGGAGACCGCAAGCATCTTTGCAAAGTCGTTAAGTAGAGGACCTTCTGGCTAAATGACATATCCCTGTTTTACTCTGTAATCGTCCAAGTTTCCGAGGTTCCACACTATGAAAAAGTCAGTTCTGGTTCTATGATTTCATCACCTGCTAGCATGAGCGACAGCAAAATGCAAGAAATATCTAAAATTTATGCAAGTGATAGATTTAACCTCCAATCAAGATAATAAAGAGAAACTCAAGGCAGCTCAGCTTAGGTATTCAAAGAAGATAAAATAATCCATCTCCATTCAAAAAAGAAAGGGGGGGGGGGGGGGGGGGATGTAACACACACGAAATTTGGCAAAAATGAATGTCTTCATCGAATAAACTATTTCTGTAAATTTTTCAAGAAGCCAAATCGAAACTAAATATAATTAGCAAATGAGTGATAGACACCCTGATACTTTGGCGTGAGAGCCGCTAAATATGCAGTTCCTAATGAATATATGACAACAAACTGCATAAAATGTAGACTATTCAAGCCAGAGCATAGAAAAGATCTTCTAAACCATTCTAGAGCTAAGTGTTCCGTCTTCCATTTATGTAGAAAATATTTATGCCATAGTTATTAACTTTAAAGTAGTCAATTCAATTGCATGAATAATTCAACAATACTCATTTTGCTTTTATTTAGTTTTACACAGAAGAACCCATGTTGTTTCTAAACCACATGGACATGGGGAACCTAGAATATTAAGAGAAGATCCCAATTTCTTTCGAGAATTTCATCAAACATGTACCAAACAATGATGTTTTAACTAAGGAGTAGGTATTAACAATACCAAATTAAAAGCGGCAAAAGAATGGACATAAACAAAAGTTACCTTCACATAAAAGCATGGATTATCCACCCAGTTCAGCACGAGTTGGAACTACAGGTACAAGAAAATTCCCAAAAGGAGAATCAAAGATCCTAAAATTGCCAGTGCAGCCGTCTTGTTGTGCTTGAGCTAGTGCTGAATTCTTAGCCTGTTGTAGCCTGAGATTAGTGAAGCTGCTTGTTTGTTCTGCAATCACCACGCTAGAGGTTGTTGCTTTTCTCTTAGGTGGTGGAATGATAGCCCTGCGTGGAGGTTCACCGTCAATTTTCCTTCGCTTCGGTTCAAAAGACATGCTCCTCGCTTCTGTCAAATCTTAGCCCTACCAAGTCTCTAAATTTTGGGGCTAAGTGCACCAATAGCCATTTTTAGAGCTGGTATTTAAAACATATTATTCAGTATTTAAAGTAGCCACTTCTAGGGCATTTATTTAAAACATATCTAATATTTAAAGTTTGGTCAGAGCATAAATTACACGTAGCGGGAGTTCCGGACTACCCTTTTTTTTAGTTAGAGAATAAATTACGCACAGATGCTGCTTTTTCGTCTTCTTGCTACTCTGCAAGTTCTTATTCTTCTCCCAATTGCAGTAGTTGAAGAATGCAATCTGATTACAGCAGCTAACTTATATGAGCTCAAAGCATAATTGGTCTACTGTTTGCTTCTATTCATCATGGTCTATTAATCAATTGTATTTATGATTTAACTTTTATGCAATAGGCAAAGGAACCGTATTTTATTTTAAAGAATAAGCAAAAAATTAGCAACCAATAATGTCTTTCAAATTTACTATATATGTAGCCTCCAAAGATAGTCACAGTTTCAAGGACTTTCAGGAAACCCGTCCCATTGGCATTCGAAATCAGCTTCAAAAAACTTACAGCTTTCTTTCCATTTCAGATAAAACATTATCATCTAAGTACGTTAAAATATTCATCACAAGCCTCTTTGAATCCAACTTCCCTCAAAAATAACATTTCTAACAATGGATTCTCTTTTAAAACCATAAAATCAGATTTTGCAGGTTCTTTGGACAGAGTTTTAACATCACAACTATCGAAAATAAGCAAGCAACAATTCCTCCATTTAGCAGTGCAAACCAGAATCTTGTAGCCAACAACAACAACAACAACAACAACAACAATAACAATAACAACCCAGTATAATCTCACTAGTGGGGTCTGGAGAGAATAGTTTGTACGCAGACCTTACCCCTACCCTATGGTAGAGAGGCTGTTTCCGATAGACCCTCGGCTCCCTCCCTCCAAGAACTCCCCACCTTGCTCTTGGGGTGACTCGAACTCACAACCTCTTGGTTGGAAGTGGAGGGTGCTCACCACTAGAGCAACCCACTCTTGTAGCCAAAGAAAAAAAAAATCAGCCTAAAGAAGAAAATGTTCGACTCTAAGACGCACAAGAACAGAGACTTGCACAAAATAAACCAATTTCTCCTGCACAACCATCTACATTCAGACTACCTTCTATTCCATTTTCATGTGTTGATGTAATTTTCTTTTTCAACTAAGAATATTCACCAGCTACAGATAGTAAGAGAGGGCACAATTTGACAGCTAATGTAACTCGAAAATTGAAGCGCGACAACAGTTGATCAAGACACAAGTCAGCACCAATTAAAGCTTTCCCACACATCATTTTCGGTCAATGTAGAACAATTCAACCATAGAAAATAGCATATTAAGGACTTTCACAGGTTTAAGCTATAGCTCGCACAATAAAAGCAAACGCTTTAAAACCAATCGAAAGTACCCCACACTTACTTCTTCACATCTCCTAGTATCGTTCGGTTACTCAGACTCACCAGCGAATAGTCTCCTCTTACGCAAGAAAATTGTATACGGGTAAAACCGAGTTCGATATTCGATCGAGCTTCCGAACTCCTTGATTAGGCCAGGGTCGAAATATCTGTGATCGGGTGAAGTCGAGCTCAAAGATCGATCTGACGACTAACACCACTAACCGAGATCGGCACACGATGATTATGATCGAACCCAAAGCACTATCGAAATTAGCCATCGAAACCATCAGGTTTGCCTTCCAGTTTGCCGAAGGCATAACCGGTCCTGTTTCTAACGGTCTCGAAGAAAGCTTTGTCAACTCATCCAATAAGGGTCCGTAATTCTCGCCATTAACCAGTCATTATGGCAGAAATCACGGAAAAGGGAACCAACGGTCTTCCAAAATCAAGGACTTATATTTTTATAGTACAATTAAATAATACCCTAAAGGGTAGGTCTCCCTCAAAATATAAAGAGGACTTGACAATCCATAAAACACATTGTAACATACGCTCATAAGCAATACATTTTCCAAGCTCCTACTCTTTGATATTTTTTCTGTCAATAAAAGTATATTCAACTCAAGGGTGGCTGGCATTCTTAAAATTGAAATCATCCAATTTATGTGGTTTGCAGTTTATTTTATCGCTATTTATTTTAATTACAATCTAATCTATCGTTTTGTATCAAGTTAATTCACATATCCTTGTAACCACTAACAAATTCAATTGTTATCCGATTTTGAGGGTAAACAAAAATCCTTTCACACAATTCATAAGAATAAATTTTGAAAACGACAATTCAACTTCAAAAGACTCCCTATCACAGTCGTGGCTCAAGAAAGCTGACCAAGCAGCCCATAACGTACCTAGAAACCCCAAACTTACTCCCAATCAACTCCTAATAGCGCTCGGTTACTCAGACTTGACCGGAAAATAAAATCCTCTCTCAGACAATTCATCGAACAGGTTGCAGGCGGAACTTTAACCAAGCTCTTTGAATACAGTACGTAATTGAACTACCCTCCCAACTTAATGGGAATTATAGTTTAAATAATCATACTTGCATATCAATCAGCCAACAACAACTGCACAGTTTGTGCTCTCAACTCCACATAAAAGAACCAGAGAAAAAGAAAACAAAAGTACTACAAGGGAGAGGAAGAGAAGAGGAGAAGAGAAAACTAGATAAAAATATACCTGATCTCGTGAGAATGATGGTTGGAGAAGAAATAAAAAACAATTCGGCGCTGGCAGGTTGCGCAGCAACAGCGTTTTTGTGTCCCTTTTTGTGACTTGTGTGTGCGGGTGTGTGAGCGTTATCGTGTGGTGTTGTGAGTGTGAAGTGCGTTTGTGTTGTGTGTTAGTAACTTAAGAGAGTCAAGTCGGTAATCGTATCTTTCAAAAACGACTTCATATGCCCGACTTGAATTTGAGAACTTTAATTAATAATGGAATAGTACGTACCGCTCCATCACAATATTTGATTGTATTTAAAAAGCCTAACAAGAAGAGAAAATTATCAATACTACGAAAAAGTATAACGGGGAAGAAAAGGAATGTAAATAATAATAAATAATGAGTTTAACAAGTTATTTACTAATTTTATAAGCTCTATTTGTATAAGATGTCTGATGAATATCTTATATATGTTAAGTTGCGCATCAAAGTCTTGGAATGACTTTATTACTAGTCCTTTCTTTGTTCATTATCACCGGGAATAATCAAATAAAAATGATTAAGTTCTTTTTCTGAAATCAAATTATCCAAATTTGTTAGACAGGCTAGGAAGGTGCGGGCTGTAACTTTTTCAGTAGACATAAAAGGAAAGGAATAAAGCAATGGGTTATACGGGTGATCGCATTTATTTGTGCAATCGTGTCATGAAGAAATAATGTAACTCTAGTTAAAATAGAATTCGGAACTAAAATATTATAAATTTTCACTCAAAAGACAAAAATAGATGGAAAAAAATATTGAGGATCATATTATGTATAACGCATCTAAAACATGCGTTATACCTTAACGGGCAGTTACCCCATCAAAATATAGCGCAAGTAATATATGCGCTATACTCAGTATTTGTGCGTAGTGATTGAGTGCATAGCGCATCAGTTGTCATGTTTCAGTCTTGTAGCATTCTTTGTTTTATTTGACTGCTTACCTCATCTTTATTTTAATAAATTGGATTTAACTAAGCTTTATATATAGACAATTAAAATGAATGTTTACACCTTATTTTTTTCACTTAATGATAATTATAAGTACCTGTTATTCATAGTGCATTTCAAGTTTGCTTACAAGTACGGTTAACTTCACCAAGACAGAGTACTTTATGCAACAATTAATATCACTATTAGAAATCAAAGCTGTATATAGCAAGATATGGTAATAATAAACACTAATATGGAGTATAACAATAATTCAAGTTATAACAATAATCATTGCTACTTCTTTTGCTGAGAAGGACTATCATAAGGCAAAGTGTATACGGTTAAAACCGGGCTCGCCTCTTATGCGACCAATCGAGACTGGAATATGATCGGTTAGGGTTCGACCGCAAATTATATCGAATCAAGGTGAGGTCCAACCCCGGGACCAGGCAAAATCGAGACCAGGCGAGATCGAGAGAAATTTGCCAAGCTGGATAACAGAAAGACGAAGTATCCGCGATCGGTTGTAAATCATGGCGAAAATCTCGGCGCGTATTAAGGAGGGGCCGAATAATTAGCAAATCATAGGATTTTTACCTTATATAGAATTGTACCAAAAGTAGGACACCCCTACTATATAAAGGGGGTCGGATCATTTGTAAAACACATCATATCAACGCAACATAAAGTAATATACTGACATTTTATAGCTTTTATTATCTTGTTACTCTATTAGCCTGTTCATACTTCAGTTGAAACATCTTTGGTTCGAAGATGGTCAAATTCGAGGGCCAAAGCAATTCGATACGTGTGGTTTGCATTTATTCTTCTATTTTCAATTTCAATATTAATCTGTCTTCTTAATTTGTGCCAAGTTATATCACGTATCCTTAAAACCACGTATAAATTCAATTGTTATCCATTTTTTAGGGTAAACAGTTTGGCGCCCACCGTGGGGATAAGGATAATAGTGATTATTTGGTGCAAACTTTCATAACACACACTATTTTACACTTGTTCTTTGGAGTATTTTTGATTCCTGGATTAAAATGTCGAACTCACTATCGGCACCCTTTCACGTTGACAATGATTCCGGCCACCACGGCAAGAATGACATCATAGCACAAGGGAACGACGTACCTCCGGTCGATCTCGATGGAGTTCCAGCTGTAGATTCGGTTGATGTCAGTTCGCATATAGCCATCAACGCAAATTTGGCCGTCGATCCCGAGGGCAGTGTCCGTAGGGATGTTCGATCGGCCGCTCAAAGCACACATGGCAGCGAAGAGGGTGGGATCAGCCTGCAAGTAATCTTCGAAATGTTGCATGCTCAACAAGCAGCGATAGCCCAGCTCCAAAACCAGAATCGCCCACCGGACAGGATCGAGACCGATCCATCCCAGGAAGTTATCCACAAGGTCAAATCAGCTTCAAGGAAATCGAACGAGAAAGAATCAGGGACCAACCCTGCAATCATAAAGATGCTCGAAGAGTTGACAAAATGAATCGAGTCCGGGGAAAAGAATATCGAGGCAAACGATAAGAAGGTGGAAACTTACAATTCCAGGGTCGATCAAATCCCGAGGGCACCACCGAAATTGAAGGGTCTAGACTCCAAAAAGTTCGTGCAAAATCATTTCCCCCCGAGCGCGGCTCCCAAGCCGATTCCCAAGAAATTCAGAATGCCCGAAATTCCTAAATACAACGGAACGACCAACTCGAACGAGTATGTCACCTCTTACACATGCGCTATCAAAGGGAATGATCTAGAGGATGACGAGATCGAATCAGTCTTGCTAAAGAAATTCGGAGAGCCCCTGTCAAAGGGGGCTATGATATGGTACCACAATTTGCCACCTAATTCTATTGACTCATTTGCTATGCTTGCAGATTCTTTTATAAAGGCACACGCCGGAGCTATCAAGGTCGAAATCAGGAAATCGGACCTTTTCAAGGTAAGGCAGAAGGACAACGAAATGCTCAGAGAATTCATGTCTCGATTCCAAATGGAACGGATGGACCTGCCACCAGTCGCCGATGATTGGGCAGTTCAAGCTTTCACCCAAGGACTCAATGTTCGAAGCTCGGTGGCTTCGCAGCAGTTGAAGCAGAATTTGATAGAATACCTGGCTGTTACTTGGGTCGATGTACATAATCGGTATAAATCAAAGATCAGGGTCGAAGACGACCAACTCAGGGCTCCTTCCGGGTCCATTTATCCTATAAGACCCGTCGATAGAATTAAGAGGGATATCGACCGAGAAACGAGGTCGAACAGAGAACGATATCAGCTATATAATGTAGATCGCAAGAGCGGCGGACCTGGGCGGAATCCTGTATGAAATAAAAAGAGAAGTGATCGAGGTCAGAGCTCTCGAAGGCTCATGAGTAAGAACGGCTTCGACAAGCCCATCGCACCCAAAGAGGTACCTCGGTTATGAGATTACAACTTTAGTGTTGACGCAGCCGCCATCGTATCAGCTATCGAACGTATCAAAGATACCAGATGGCCTCGACCTCTACAAGTCGATCCAGCCCGAAGAGATCCCAACCAAATGTGCGAATATCATGGCACCCATAGCCACAGAACGAAAGACTGTCGGCAATTGAGAGAAGAAGTAGTACGGTTATTCAACAACGGGCACCTTCGGGAGTTCCTGAGCGACCGAGCCAAGAATCATTGCAGAAATAGGGATTCCAATAAATAAAACGAGCAAGAGGAACCTCAACACATCATTCATATGATCATCGGAGGGGTCGATGTTCCTCAAGGCTCGATGTTTAAGCGCACCAAAGTATCAATCACGAGGGAAAAATGGACTCGAGATTACATGCCAGAAGGAACTCTATCTTTCAACGACGAAGATACAGAAGGACTCACGCAGCCCCATAATGATGCACTGGTAATATCTGTACTCATGAATAAAACTCGAGTTAAACGTGTGTTAATTGATTCAGGTTATTCGGCCAACATCATTCGATCGAGGGTCGTAGAACAACTCGGCCTACAGGATCAAATCGTACATACAACCCGAGTGCTAAACGGGTTCAACATGGCTTGTGAAACCACTAAGGGGAAAATAACATTGCCGGTAAACGCAGCCGGAACCATCCAAAAGACCAAGTTTTATGTGATCGAGGGGGACATGAGGTATAACGCTCTATTCGGGAGACCTTGGATCCACAACATGAGAGTTGTGCCATCGACCCTTCACCAGGTGTTAAAATTCCCGACCCTAGGGGGAATTAAAATGATCTACGTGGAGCAGCCCGCCGTAAAGGAAATGTTTGTCGTTGATGATGTAATCCCAGTATTGACACTCTCATCGACAGAGGATCCAGTTTTGAAAATAAAATGGGAAGCCAAATAGTACTCACTGATGCCAGTCTTGACCCAACAGGATAAGCACGGGACTAACGAAGACGATGATTATGGGGTTCCTCGATCATTCATAGTCCCCGATGACTCCGACGCTACTAAATCGACGGTCAAAGAGCTGGAGCAAGTCATACTGATTGAACATCTGCCCGATTGAAAGGTATACCTGGGCACGTGATTAACTCCCGAGCTCAGGAAAAGACTCATTCAATTTCTTATTGCTAATATGGATTATTTTGCTTGGTCCCATCTCGATATGACAGGGATTCCACCGGAAATCACCACTCACAAACTAAGCCTGGACCCGAAATTCCATCCGATCAAGCAAAAAAGGAGACCGCAGTCCGAGATCAAGCATGTTTTTATCAAAGGCGAGGTAACTAAACTCCTTAAAATAGGGTCCATCCGGGAAGTCAAATACCCGGAATGGCTAGCAAATGTAGTGGTAGTCTCTAAAAAAGGGAATAAACTAAGAATGTGTATGGATTACAAGGATTTAAATAAGGCATACCCCAAAGACTCTTTCCCGTTGCCTAACATCGATCGCATGATCGACGCCCCTGCCGGCCACGAGATCCTCAACTTTCTCGATGCCTATTCCGGGTATAACCAAATACGAATGAACCCGGATGATCAAGAAAAGACCTCTTTCATCACTAAGTACGGCACGTACTGTTATAATGTAATGCCATTTGGGTTTAAAAATGCTGGTGTCACTTACCAACGCCTAGTAAACCGAAAGTTCGAAGAACAAATAGGGAAATCTATGAAAGTTTATATTGATGATATGTTAGTTAAATCCCTGCGAGCAGAGGACTATTTAAAGCATTTGCAGGAAACCTTCAGTATATTAAAGAAATACAATATGAAGATGAATTCGGAAAAATGTGCGTTCGGAGTCGGATCGGGTAAATTTCTTAGGTTCATGGTATCCAACCGGGGAATTGAGATCAACCCCGACAAGATCAAAGCCATCGAGGATATCACATTAGTGGACAATGTGAAGGTTGTACAAAGGCTAACCAGGCGCATAGCTGCCCTGGGACGATTCATCTCGAGGTCTTCCGACAAGACTCATCGATTTTTCTCGTTGTTGAAGAAGAAAAACAACTTCACATGGACCCCGGAATGCCAACAGGCCTTGGAAGAACTCAAGCGGTACCTATCGAGCCCCCACTACTTCACACACCGAAGGCGGACGAACAACTATACTTGTATTTGGCAGTATCAGAGATAGCGGTAAGTGGAGTCCTAGTTCGGTAAGAACAAGGTACGCAATTTCCGATTTATTATGTTAGACGGACCTTAGGTGAGGTCGAAACTAAATATCCTCACTTGGAAAAACTGGCGCTCGCTTTGCTAAGTGCTTCTAGGAAACTAAAATCGTACTTTCAGTGCCACCCTATATGTGTTGTGACAACTTACCCATTGCGAAATATAATGCATAATCCCAAACTCTCGGGGCGACTGGCCAAATGGGCAGTAGAAATCAGCGGGTACGATATTGAATATCGACCCCGGTCGGCCATTAAGTCTCAAATTTTGGCAGATTTCGTGGTTGACTTCATGTCGGCCGTAATACCCGAGGTAGAAAAAGAGTTACTGGTAAACTCGGGGACGTCTTCGAGAATCTGGACCCTATTTACGAATGGTGCATCGAACGTAAAGGGGTCCGGACTTGGCATCGTGCTGAAGCCATCCACAGGAAACATAGTCAGGCAATCGATTAGAACTGTGAAATTGACTAACAACGAGGCCGAATATGAGGCCATGATTACAGGTCTCGAATTGGCAAAGAGCTTATAGGCGGAGGTGATCGAAGCTAAGTGCGACTCCCTCCTTATGGTACATCAAGTTAACGAAACGTTCGAAGTCAGAGAAGAACGGATGTAAAGGTACCTGGATAAGCTACAGGTAACATTACATCGATTCAAAGAGTGGACCTTGCAGTACGTACCTCGAGATCAGAATAGTGAGGCCGATGCACTTGCAAACTTAGGCTCTTCGGTCGAGAATGATGAGCTCAAATCGGGGGCAGTCATACAACTCATGAGATCGGTAGTAGAGGAAGGTCACGCCGAAATAAACTCTACAAGCCTAACTTGGGATTGGAGGAATAAATACATAGAATATGTGAGGACCGGCAAAGTACCCGCAGCTCCTAAAGAGTCGAGGGCCCTGCGCACAAAGGCAACTCAATTCTGCTTGACCGAGGATGGAACCTTGTTCAGAAGAATGTTCGATGGCCCACTAGCTATATGTCTGGGACCGGGAGATACCGAGTATGTTCTGAGGGAAGTCCACGAAGGCACCTGTGGGAACCACTCAGGCGCCGAATCATTGGTTTGAAAGGTAATCATATCCGGCTATTACTGGATCGATATAGAAAAGATGCGAAGGAGTTCATACAAAAATATGATAAATGTCAAAGGCATGCTCCGATGATTCATCAACCCGGAGAACTGCTACATTCGGTCTTGTCGCCACGGCCATTCATGAAGTGGGGAATAGACATTGTTGGCCCTTTTCCGTGGGCACCCGGTAAGGCTCAATTTATATTATTTATGACTGACTATTTTTCTCAGTGGGTAGAATCCCAGGCATACGAAAAGGTCAGGGATAAGGAAGTCATCGATTTCATTTGGGACCACATCATATGTCGGTTCGGGATGTCATCGAAAATTGTTTGTGACAACGGGAAATAATTTATCGGCAGCAAAGTGACCAAGTTTCTCGAAGATCATAAGATCAAAAGGAACTTGTCCACACCATACCACCCCCAGTGGGAACGGACAAGCCGAATCGACCAACAAAGTCATAATTCAAAACCTGAAGAAAAGGTTGACAGACGCCAAGGGAAAATGGAAGGAAATTCTACTCGAAGTTCTTTGGGCATACCGCACAACCTCAAAATCTTGTACCGGGGCTACCCTATTCTCATTGGTTTATGGTACCAAAGCTCTAATACCGGTCAAAGTCAGAGATCCGAGTATCAGGTTCCGATATGCAATAAAGGAATCAAATGACGAGGCCATGAATACGAGCCTGGAACTATTGGATGAAAGGCGTGAAGGCATCCTCGTCTGATTGGCCGCCCAAAAGCAGCGGATCGAAAGGTATTATAATCGAAGATCCAACCTTCGATACTTTAATGTCGGGGACTTAGTACTAAGGAAAGTCACGCTGAACACCCGGAATCCGAACGATGGGAAGTTGGGTCCAAACTAGGAAAGATTGTACCAGATTCTTGAGGTTACCGGGAAAGGATCCTAAAAGCTCGGAATGATGAACGGAGAATAACTACCGAGCAATTGGAATGTAACTCACATAAAATGATATTACTGCTAAGGTACGACCCCATTCATTTCTTTTTATTTTTTGACTAACACTTACAGGTGATCGACAAGAAGAAGCACAGAGTTTTAGGTCTGAAATCACTCGTTGCACTCTTTTTTCCTTAGACCGGTTTTGTTCTAAATGGGTTTTCCAGCAAGGTTTTTAACGAGGCAACAGTAGATCGTGCTAACTTAGAATCAAAGACCGATCACGAATCGGTATAAAAGATTGTATTTGCATTACCCTCGAATATCGAATTGCTTTAGCAAGGAAATTACTTCGTAATGGAAGGGTCTCGATAGGTAGGACTTGTTGTAAGGGACAAACTGTCACGCCCCAAAATCGAGAAGCGCGACCGACACTCAATCGAGTGAACCCGACCGAGCAAGCCTGTTAGATTCCTTCTACCCAAACTCATTCATGAATAAAGATAATATATATTTTCCTTAATTAAACAATAAAGTGGCCATGTCTGCAATTACTAATTTCTTACCATAAGTTTCACCATTTTTAAAGTTTCAAATGGACAAGTAATACAACTATAACATAGCATAGTTTGTCTTTCCCAGCACCAATACACAACACACACTATATCTACGGAGCCTCTATAGATAAAGATGAGTACAATGATAAAGCCGGCAACAAGGCCCCGGCTATACCTCAAACAGAATACACAAAGAACAAACGATACATGACCCCGGGATGAAGTGGGGCTCACCAAGTCGGCTGGGAAGAAGGTGTACTGCTATCACTGATCAATATCTCCTGCTGTGGAACCACCTGCATCCATTTAAAGATGCAGCGCCCCCGGCAAAAGGGACGTTAGTACCGTCGAATAGTACTAGTATGAAAACTAAACACCAATTTAAGAATTCAGAAATACAAGATGAATATGATGAACCAGTGCGGCAATAGTATAATATAGATAACCGTTTAAACCATAGCAAGCTTATTAAGAGCTATCAATAACATTTATAGGATTTAAGATGAGATCCTCTATAACCATCTTCACACAAAGTGGCCTCGTCGCCTCACCCGATGTATGCAGGTGGAAGTGTATGTACAATACCACAACTCTAATCAAGCGGCCCTGCCGCCTCACCCCAATGTATGCGGGTGGACATATAACCATAGTACTAAGAACTTATACAAAGCGTATATGCCGCCTCACCCCAATGTATGCGGGTGGTAGTGCAACAACAATACCAAAACTATATACAAAGCGGTCGTACCGCCTCACTCCAATGTATGCGGGTGGAGGTGCAGTCCCACAATACCATAATCCCTCACACAAAGCGGTCAGGCCGCCTCACCCCAATGTATGCGGGTGGAGGTGTATCACAATCACAATCTCTATACCATAATCCCCACACAAAGCGGTCATGCCGCCTCACCCCAATGTATGCGGGTGGAGGTGTATCACAATCACAATCTCTACACAACTTGGCATAATAACTTTCACATAAATCACGACTAGAAATTATAACATGTGGATACATAATCCATAGTTTGAGACACATCCTCAATTTATAATGCAATATGATAAGAGCATTTGAAACACGAATTGAACATATATTTTCATCACAAAACTTATCGGAATACTCCATTTATAATCAACATCTCGAAACTTACAAGGGTATTGGGAATTCCAATTCTTAAAGAAGAGTTTAGACAACATACCTCACTTGAGCTTCCTTACACTCTAAATATTTCGAAATTCTTAGCAACTTCAATCTATTTTAGAAATATAACAAATTAAACCAAAATTAGGAAGATGATCATGGTTCTAGCTCATTTGAGCATTTTATCAAACACTAGGTGTGCACAAGGTTTCAAGGTCTTTTTATGGAGGATTCCATCATCCCACAACCCAATCTTTACCATGCTTAGTTCAACAATCTTCCTACACCCCTTGATATTACATGCATGTAAAATAATCAACTCTCATGCCCAAAAATTATCTTGCTAATTACTCATTTTCAGATGATTTCGAATTTTGGGTTTAGGGTGTAGAATCTTACCTCTAGGATGAAGACCTAGTGAGCATGCCTTCTTAATCTTCCAAAACTTGAGCAAGAATTGAAGAACAATTATTGAAGAATACCTTCTCACTCTAGGGCACTCTCTCTCACTCTAAAATATCATATTATCTCTCAAAAATGGCCCAAAACGTGTATTTAACGAAGTAGGGTCGGGTTTTAAAAATCCAAACATAAAGCTCCGGAACAGGTTCTGCGATCGCACATAATGGTTATGCGGACCGCATATCGGTCACATAATTGGTTACAAAATAGCCAAAAGAACTGCATGTGTATGCAGTCGCATAGTCGACCGCATAGCTGCTTCCAGAATAGCCCTCTCCTGCTCACTTCTGCGGCCATTATGCGGCCCGCAGAGTGATTATGCGGTCGCATAATGGACCGCATAAACACACTTTTTCAGCAAAAAATTTCCTTTACTTTCCTGTGCATTGTTCAACCCAAAAAGTCCGAGCCACGCCGCGAAGAATTTCTATAATCCTCAAACATGTAAGCCTAGTCCGGTACCATGAAACATTATTTTCTTTGCAAATTTTACCAGGCCTTACACATAAGTACTTTGAAATTTTTTCCGGGGTTTTACACAAACGGTCAAACGAACTATGCCCACATAGATTGCTCGAGCCCTGGCATAAAATATGTACGCATGTATAACTGTTTAGCACAAGAATAAAGAGAAGTACTTTCCTTGCAATCATCTTATGTTTAAAAATTTCTTATTTGCATCACTCCCTCACTCGGGGACTGCCGTCCGAAAATAAACTCGAATAGATCGAGCTATTTAACATCGGGGCAACAAGACCTATCAGGCAACCCCCGAATTCTAAAGGCTACGACCATACCTTCTCGAGGACTGTTATCTTAGGCAAACCTGGATAACTCGGCAAAGCAAGCCCAGTGGATTGCACCCGAATTAAAAGGCTACGACCATATTAGCACTGCTCGGAGACGTCCGGGAATCGTAAGAAAAAATAGGCCTTCAAAAGTTTCATAACCGGTTCTAAAAGCTACCCTCGAAAAATTGTAATTTGAGTTACTTACTTTGGGAGAAAGTTCCCGGTAACAATGAACCCTCGAGATACCTCAAAACAAAAAAATATAAAGGCGGGGTTTGTCCGAACTTACATAACCTAAGTTATTTTATGCTAAGGCATTCCGGCCTATGAATACAAGTAATAAAGCAAAGGAAAAATTTGAGAGTCGAAAGGGGAAGAAAGCCTTATATATATAATAATTATTTTTTTTACAATGGCCAAAACGGCCTCAAAAAGATGCAAAAGAAAGCAAAAAATGTAAAGGCCTAAGTGGCTTGGTCTTCATCGGAGGCAGCATCTCCATCTTCGGGATCTTCCCCGTCTTCAGACTCACTTAAGCTCTCGGAATCTTCCTCAGGAAAGGCCAGCTTCCAGACCCTGGCTTCCTCTGTTTTGGCATTCTTGATTTCGGTCAGAATATCGAAGCTCTGAGCATGAACTCCCTCAAGGGCTTCCCTTCGAGCTTGCCATCTTGCATGATCCACCATGCTATTGGTCTTCGCCTGGATGGCCTCGGTATCGACCTTGAATTGGGCCACTTTAGCATCGGCTTTGGTGTTGGCCATGGCCATCTCATATCTGGCCACTTCAAGTTCATTGGCCAAGTTTGCCTTATCAGAAATAGCCAATTCCAGTTGAGATTGAAGCTCCTCGATTTTCTTGACCTGCACCGAGGCCTTCTCTTTTGCAGCTTGGAGCTGGGTCTTGGCCGACTCCAGTTGTGCTTGGACGGTTTCGAGACCTCGCATCTATATGTGTCTTGAGCTGCCCGATCTGTTCGAGCATCTGCCTGACCTGCAGGATGAGATCGTTAGTTACTATCTCCAATTTGTCTTCACTATCGTGAAGCACTCGAAATACCTGCTCGGCCATCTCGACATGCTCACTCTGAGCCGTTTCTAAATCTGCCGGGAGCTTCTCACTCAGAAGCTTGTAAGTATCCCCCTTCTCGGTGAGTTCCCAAACCTCATCCTCGTGCTCCTCCCGGATTAGGAGAAAAGCCTCATGATTCAACACCGAAGCCTGCAAGCACGAAGAAAGATGTTAGAATTATTTACAACTTCAAGTTTAAAATAAATAATGAAGTGACCCTCGAAGTTACCCGAGTCAAAGCATGTTGGGCCTCATTAAATAAGCAAGGCACCCCCACCGCATTCATCACGGCCTGGTCTTCCTCAGTCACCAAGCATCTAAGGTAGCTAGCAACCCCCACGGGGGAAGAGAAGCCCCGGGTATCCTCCGAGATAGAAAAGGTTATCGACCGCATGTGGTCGGGGTTAACACATGGGGCCAGGAACTGATCCACCAGTTTTGGGCTCGATGAAGACCTAGTAGCACCCGATGACGGTACCTTATTTGGCACTGGCAAGCCACTAAGCCCGGTGACATCTTGCGAAGCGGTGGACTCAAATACGTCTAAGAAGACGTGGATATTAGTCACCCCCTGAGGCCCCTCGTAAGAACGCTTTCTAACATACCGGCCTCACGAATCATGGCGTCCGAAATTTGAGGGGATCCGAAAATATTGATCACTCTGAGTTCATCCCTCGGGACATCTTCTGCTACTCCATAAGCGTTGCCCTCGGTCTCTTTCTCGACCCCCTAGCTCGGGGCGGAGTGACCTCAACCCTTTCTGCTCCAAGAGCTTCGGCCAAAGCTCTTTCATCAACCTCCTGCTGTTTGGAGGGCCCTTGTATCGTAACACCAGCCCGCACACGGGCCACCAACTTGGATTTATCTTCCTCTTCTTCTTCTTTAGATTCATCCCTTAGTCGATGGACTGAGTCCGAGGATAGAGCATCGGAGCTCCCCCTGGGCTTACGAGACCTCCTCGTCGGTTTTTTCTTTTCTGAGTTCGAGGGACTCGAGACCCTTTTTCTCTACTTATCATCACCCTGCTTCGGAGCAGGGGACTCGAGAGGCATATCCTCATTACCGGATGGAGGCCTCATAGCAACATCCTTGGGGAGACCTACAAGAGAAAATTGATAAAGATTCAATTGCGAAGGGTGGAAATCAAACATTATTACCTCAAGAAAAGGAACATACCGTGATTGCAGACCTCCCATCGACCCTTCGATAATTCCATCCAAGCCTGCTCGGAATACGGCCTCTGTGACACAAGGCTTTCGACCCATTCCTTAAGTTCAGGAACTGCGTCTGGCATCTGGGCCACAGATGCGACACCAAAAACATCAATGAAGAAAGAGATAAGAGGGAAAAAACAAGATTGAACCTTCAAAGCGAAGCACTACTTACGTTTCATATTCCATTTCTCGAGAAATGGCATGTCTTCAGCAGGGATCATGTTTGAAATCTTTATTCGAACAAATCGACCCATCCAAGCTCGGTCACGAGCTTCGTCTATGCTCGAGAACGGGCCCCTACTGGCTCGGCGAGCAAGCTTGATCAGCTCCCCTCGATAGAGTCGGGGACTGTAAAGGCGCATAAGGTGGTCGAGGGTAAAGGGACATCCCTCGATTTTTCTTACGAAAAATCGGAGGATAATCACTATTCTCCATAAGGAGGGGTGGATATGGCCAAGAGTCACATCATACCTCTTAAAAAAGGCAACGATGATAGGGTCTAAGGGACCAAACGTGAAGGGATAAGTGTAAACACTTAGAAAACCCTCCACGTGGGTAGTGATCGATTCCTCGGGCGAAGGAACCACCACATGCTTATTGACCCAATTGCATTCCTCTTTAACCTTGGTGAGGAGACCATCGGTGATTGTGCATATGTACCTCGAGACCGGCTCATATCAGCCCAGTACCGAGGAGGTCTTTTCAACCTTAAAATCAGCAATAGTAGGGCACCCTGCCGGAACGAATTCCTCAAGGTGAGGTTCCGCTGCAACCCCGCCACCAGCGGGTCGTGATGAAGAAGCGGCCTCCTTTTACGGTACGGTCTTAGAAGTTTTTGCCATTGAAGAACATAAGAAAAGAGAATTAAGATGGTATGCGGTTTGATGAAAGTTCAAGGAATTTGGGTGCAAGAGTTGCAAAACAAAGGGATTTTTGAAGAAAAAACAAGAATAGGAGGAGCTTTGAATGTAAAGTTTGAATGAGGAAATGACATGGTACTTATAGCTTGCTGGTGATGGTTCAGAACCGGTAGTGGCCCACCAGCGACTGACAGGTATTTAATGCCTTGATAACTGGACCAACGGGATGTTTCGATATCCATTTGTCGCTTACGTCATAGTTGGGTTCGTCGCTTACATCATGGCCCATCGAGATGGGATTTGGAGGTTCATATCGTTTCTCGTCATCTTCTCTCCGAGAAATGAGGGGACTATCTGTATACGGTCAAAATCGGGCTCACCCATTATGTGACCAATCAAGACTGGAATATGATCGGTTAGTGTTCGACCGCGAATTATATCGAACCGAGGTGAGGTCCAACCCCGGGACCATGCAAAATCGAGACTAGGCGAGATCGAGGGAAATTTGCCAAGCGGGATAACAGAAAGATGAAGTATCCGCGATCGGTAGTAAATCATGGCGAAAATCTCGGCACGTATCAAGAAGGGGCTGAATAATTAGCAAATCATAGTATTTTTACCTTATATAGAATTGTACCTAAAGTAAGACACCCCTACTATATAAAGGGGGTCGGATCATTTGTAAAACACATCATATCAACGCAACATAAAGCAATATACTGACACTTTCTAGTTTTTATTATCTTGTTACTCTATTAGCATGTTCATACTTCAATTAAAACATCTTTGGTTCGAAGGTGGTCAAACTCGAGGGCCAAGACAATTCGATACGTGTGGTTTGTATTTATTTTTCTATTGTCAATTTCAATATTAATCTGTTTTTTTAATTTGTGTCAAGATATATCACGTATCCTTAAAATTGCGTATAAATTTAATTGTTATCCGTTTTTTTTAAGGTAAACATAAAGGTTGGCAGGAGTTCGAGTTCTACGTGTACTATAAGAAAAAACAAAAGATTTGTGATAGAATATTTATGACGGACAAGTTCATCTCAAAAAATCTTGTGACAGATGTGATTCCATGAGTTATATGACGAAATTCATTAATTTATGATGATTTTATTGTTCTTTCACAAAATTTTGCAAGGCCTTATGCAAATGGGATATGTGATGGGACATGGAGTTGCTTTGGTTGTTGAACTTGGTTTATATGTTGGATCAGGAGTTTTTTCCGGTAAATTTCACCAATGGTCATATATTTGTTTTCTCATACAAAAATCATAAAACTTTTACTAACTCACACATAATCATAGTAGTCAAAAAATAAATTTTTCACTAGTATTTTCTTATTTTACTTTTTTAAAAATTTATTTTCAATCAAATAAATAATTACCAAGGAGAAATATGAGTATATTTTTAGCCGCTCCCAAAAATAATAGCATGATAATATATATATATATATATATATATATATATATATATATATATATGTGTGTGTGTGTGTGTGTGTGTGTGTGTGTGTGTGTGTGTGTGTGTGTGTGTGTGTGTGTGTGTGTGTGTGTGTGTGTGTGTGTGTGTGTGTGTGTGTGTGTGTGTGTGTGTGTGAGTGTGTGTGTTAATTTTATATTTTTTCCTTAAAATAGGAATGACCCAACCCAATCTGACCCAATACCATAAACGTAACTTAAATAATACTAAAAGTGAATTCTTCCCCGTAAAAAACTTAGTTCGGAATATATGAGATTATGACAGAAAAACAAAGAAATAAAAGGTATAATTAGAGAGTACTTGAAATAAAAATGCTATCAATTTGAATAAAAATCTTAAAAAAAAAATAAATGATAGAAATATCATGTTTTGAAGGATTTACTATTCAGGTTCAGTATTATTTTAATTTATATATATGAGTATTGAGTCGGGTGGACCAGATCGGGCTGGGTCATCCCTATTTTAATTGGATTATTATTTATTAGAATGAAAATAAAAAATCACAAAATAAGAAAATACTACTGAAAATTTATATTTTTCAATCATTATGATTTTTGTGTGAGTTAGTAAAAGTTTTATAATTTTTGTGTAAGAAAACATAGTTATATGACTTTGGTGAAAAAGAGTCATAGTTATATGATTTTTGTGTGAGAAAATAAAGTTATATGACTTTGATGAAAAAAAGTCATAGTTATATGACCATTTGTGAAATTTAAACAATTTTTTTCACAGGACAAAAATGTTATCCGTCTCATAATCCTTGCCATCCCAGTATATATTCAATAAATTAAATTACAAGAAGTAAATTTTTTCAACTGTTGACCTTCTTTTCTTTTAGTATATATCTAAATTTAACTATTCTTTCCCTTATGTTCTATGGCTAGTTTAATTTGTGGCTGGTACACAACCAATTAACTTATTAGCATTTGTTTTAGATGGAGTCAATTGGGGCAAGTGATTTATCTTACTCTTCTTTTTTACCATGGTTAGTTTATACCACTATCTATATCTATTCTATATTGGAGCAAAAAGAGTTGAATAACTTTTTCTTTAGAAGTTAAATAACAAACTATTCTGTTTTCTTTTACAGGTTTTGGTTGGTGCACTAACAGTAGGCTCTGAGTTTGTCCTTGCCAAAACCAATGGTTACGTTGGAATATGGATTGTTAACTATATTCATGGTTCTGCGTACATTTGCCGGTTTATGGAGGTAATTTGTCAAATGTAGCTTCCGTAGCGTTTGACTATAAATTTCAAAATTTATTTTTAAAAAATTTAATTTTGGTGAAGTTTGATTTGAAGATAAAAATTTATTTGGACATCATTTTTTAAAATATATTTTATTTTTTTTAAGAAAAAAAATAAAACGTGACTTATACCCATAAATTCTAAAAACTATAAAAAATTACCCAACAATACCAAACAAACAAACTTGCTACTCCTGTAAATGCAGAACCTTCATCGATGCCATTCATTATCATTATCACAAACCATAGTCCTGAATTACATAATACACTATCCTAAAACCATAACATGATATTTTAATATCAACTGCTAATAACACAGTTACTAACTATTATAATTCGTCAAATTGCAATAATATTACAAGATCCACTAGTCCAAAAAAAGAAATTATAGTAACTAACTAGTGGATTAGTTGGGTCATAATAGATGGCGGACTTTTTATAAAATACAAAAACTTAGGGTAATTTTTGAAATTATTATAAACACCAAGGGTAATATTTTGAGCCAAAAATACGTCTAGAGTTGGTTTTGGGATTGGGAAAATTTATTTTCAAAATCTGTAAAATATGGATAAAATCTATAAACAAACAGGTTTTGCAAAAAAAAAAAAAAAAAAAGGTTTACTAAAATTTATGACCAAACGAGGGCTAAATAAGTTGGGATCGATTATATAAATTTTTACTATTTATATCGCTCAATTTAAGCTCGTGTCAGTGTAAGCATTATGCAAATTGTGTACCTTTTTATTAACATTTTTGCTTCTATATATCATCTGTTTTGGTAGGGTGGGGACAAGAACAGGACCCTGGTGTTTCCACCACTGTCATCCCAAGTCTGAGAGTTCTTAGCAATTAGCTGGCTATATATTATCTCAACTTTTTCTATTTTTAATTTTCCTTTGTACTTTTCCATTTGGATTTATTTTTCTCTTTAGCTTTTCCTTTGTTTTTCTTGTTCTGTCCTTTGTGCTGCATATAGGGCAGAACTTGGACGCACATTTTTTTACTCAAATATCTATCTTAAAAGCACGAATGTCTTTAGCAAAATGTCGTTAGCCTTTTTTATCTTTTAAAAATAGATTTCACATTGGATAAAATTGTCATTTAATTATTCTTCCTACAATTTAGGAGTTTAAAAACAACTAAAATTATGGCCATTAAATATTTTCCTATTTAAATGTGTAGGACTTCCTAATATTTAGGAGTTCAAAGTCGATTATATTTTTTCCTATATAAATTCTGCCTTATTTGAACTATAAAATATAATTATATTTTTTTAATGTTTAAAACTTTGACATCAAATAAACTTTTATTTAATAAAAAAGATGCATTTATAAAATTACAAAACTTTGAATGAATTCCGTAATGCAATTTATCTGTTAGAATACAGTTCCTTCAATATATTCTATTATTAGAATACATTTAGTTGGGGCCCAGGAAAAATTGTTTATATTTTTTGGTTAATTTTGGATGCTCTTCTTTTAATTTTTTGTTACCTTTGTAGTAAATATGTGAATTATTTATATATTATCACGACCCAATTTTTCCTTCGTGTGACGTCGTGACGACACCTAGTCTCTACAACTAGGTAAGCCTAATATTTTTGTGGAATAACTAGAATAACAAAGAAAATATTTGAGAATATAAATGAGGAAGAGAGTGAGCGAAAAGTGGTCCACGAACTTTGAATAGCACTAATGTCCAACAAGCATGAAGAAGCAAAAATAAAATAGTCATTGATTCTTTACTATTTATTTAAAAATAAAATTTTGTAATGCATTTGATAAAAGTGTAACTACAATTAATATTTCAAATTTGGGACGAGCTATATATCTTAAACTTTTTATTTTATATTTTACACTTAGATTATATCAAAGTAAAAATTGCCAGTTAAAAATTCATAATTTATTTATTTCCATTAACATATTTTACACTTTTATTTTATAACTCAAGCACAATTTTTAATATAATATTAATGCGATCTTATTTCTTAAAAAAATAATCATTGTAACAGGATACACGCAACGCGCGTACACTAAAACTAGATTATTGGGTGTTGTAGAGATTTTGTAATGAATTAATTATCAATAATTGGGTGGATGTGAGTTCATTGATGATTTTAATGGTGCTAAAGAAGGTTGTTTGTAGACAAAGGACGGTTTAGTATCTCTTATTGGTGGGAAGGACGGATTGTTGGATGAAGAAACACCATTACTAGAGGTAGTAAAATGCTATGTACTCTATGTGTTTGATAAAATGCCTAAATGAGCAAAAATCTGAAAATTTGTCTACTAATATTGGTGCAATTGTGTTGCATTGTTGTAGATTGAAATTTGTTTAGTGTGGTGGACCATCGTAGTATTATTAAAGGGCGAATTTCAGACTTGAGCCATCCGGAGGTTGCTTCACTCGCGAAGATCATTTAAAGCATTGACTTAGTTTCGTCGAAGTAAGTATCTTGCCTAACCTTGAGTGAGAGAATTACCCATTAGGCATTGAGTCTTATGTAAAAATTGTGTAATTGAAAATCATGTACGCGAGGCGACGAGTACGTACTTGGTTTAAATGCGCAAATTATATCAGTTGAAATACGTAGACGCCCTTATGGATTAAATTGAAAAATTATTGAAGCTTAGTAAATCCTTGATTTGTCATGCCTCATTGCTTGTTTGTCGAGTTTGAATTTTATATGATAATTTTATGTGATTGCCACTTGGATTTTTATGTGAATTTCGTGTGTTTATTGATTTGATATTTCTTGGAAATAATCACATTATGGATTTTTCATCTGCAAGTAATTAATTAAATAAGTTTAAATTGAGGCGTTTATATATTTATCTAAAATTTGGATTAAAGAAGGCGTTGTCCTATGATGCATTATTTTCCCATCCTTGTGGTTATTTTTGATATTTTATATGCATTATGTTGAGCCGTGAACTATCTGTTGTGAAATTAATTGACTTTATTGTACCTTTGGAATGGTTGTGGCCTACGGGCAATTTGTAAATATGAATTGATGATGATGTGATGTTGTAATAATATCTTGTGTGAATTGTTGTATGATTTGGGTTACTGTTATGCGGCGTATAAGGGGTGGCATTCCACTGTTGACATTATGCGAGCATAAGGGTGTCATTTCACTGTTGTTATGTGTGTTGGGATATTATCTGGGCGGAGCGATAAGGGAGGCTATTAAACGGAGCGATAAGAGAGGCTATTATAGGAGCGGTAAGGGTGGCTATATGAGCGATAAGGGTGGCTACTAATATTGTCAGAGCGGAGGGACAAGGGAGGCTATTATAGGAGTGATAATAGTGGCTATAGGAGAGATAAGAGTGGCTATTGTTAGAGATAATATGTGACGATATTGAGTTATTGTGTTGATAATTTTTATGTGATGATGTGGGATTATTGCGTTGATAATTTTCATGTGATGTTGTGATTTTTCTTGTGTTTTAAAGTATGTTCCTAATATTTAGTATTTTGAATCAACTAAAATTTAGGTTATAAAATTACTTGAACTAGGTAAAAAATAGTTAAGACATAAAATCAACAATTTTTTTTATTTATATAGATTCATTCCTTATTTGATCTATCTAGGGTAACCATAATATATTTCATGGTACTTTTGCTCAATCCTAATATTTAGGAGTTTTTCACATTACTTTTCCTTATTTGTTTTTTCTTTGAAAATTGAACCTTAATACTATTTATCCTAAGGGAATCAAAATATTACTTAATTAAAACACGAACGTATTTTGAATGGAACATAATTAGATCTATGTTAAGACAATATTGAAACATATACATTAAAATAATATCAAACTAACAAAAATGTTCTATTTATCTTGAATTGTTTGAAAAAGTAGTAATAAATTGTTCATTATGTCTCTTAATTTGCTCCAGCTGCAAAGTCGATTTTTGTATGTAAATATCAATTAAGGATTTATTCGGCGTGAACTACATTAACCTAAGTATAGGAGTAAAATTTTGGTGATGATTTTCTTAAAAACGAAATTGCTAATATTAATTAAGAAGAAGAAGAAGAGGGGTCGAATTGGTCAGACTGTAATTAATAAAACAAGCTGGAGGGAAGCGTAATCGCAAACCATAAGGAGAGTTAGAGCTACGGAGCTAATTATGAAAAAAAAATTCATTTTGTTTTGTTCTATATATGTTATCAATATTGACGATCCTCATATTAAAGACGTTATTCATCTTCATAGAAATGTAGAGTTACAACATTTAGGCTTACTTTTAAAGTTGTTTCCTCGTAGAGAACTGTAAAGATTAAAGACAAGTAAAATGTTGGTACAAGTAGAATGACTGCGAATCAACATTGTACCACTTTCTCTAAACTTCTAAAATAAATATAAAACTCATACATTAAAATAATTATTAAGGCAACTAATGACTTTAGCGGGACATGATTTATTTCTTGATTGAATTAGCTAATCGATAGGATCAATATTATTATTTTCAAGAAACTTACATTTTTCTTTAATTTTTATTTTGTAACGTAAACATATTGTTTAATAATCTTAGTCATATAATTTTTTAAACTTTATACTCAATGATATGGGTACACGCGAAACGCGCACACTATAGACTACTTTGTACAATAATCTGACCTCGATTGTCAATTTTGTTGTGATCTTGTATCGAGTGGCAGCTAGCTAGCTATATGTAATATCTTGGTACATGAAATTTGAAATGTTTTTTGGCGCCATGTCTTCATGACATTATTTTTATTTTGGTGTATGTTTTAGAAATTAACAGAGAGGGAATTACATTCAACATGCATGGCGATACCTTGACATTTTGCAATCAGTAGCAACGACAAATGAAAGATGTTACACATTAGTAAAACTTATGTTCAAAACATGTTCTATGCACATCCAAACGGAAAAACCAACCCGTGGTTATGTTTGTCCACAGGAATTCAACATCAACAGAATAAATAGAAAAAATCAATTAAACTTGTCTTCTCCTTTTTGAGTTGTCAATTTATTAGATACTATAAGCACAAGACGCTTGACTTCAGAAATAAATGAAAAGAATAAACATGGTATAGCAGAGACTATTATAGTATGTTTGGTCAAGCTTTTTCAAACCAAAAGTACTTTTTTCTCTCTAAAAGTGCTTTTTTTTTTTTTTTTTTTTTTTTTTTTTTTTAATTAAGGTGTTTGGTTAAGCTTTTAGAGGGAAAAAAGTGCGTTTGAGTAGAAGCAGAAGCAGTTTTAGAGAAGTAAAAAAAAATAGTATCTCTCCATAAACACTTTTTTGAAAAGCAATTTTGAGAAAAATATACTTAGAAGCACTTTTTAAAAATTTAGTCAAACACTAATTACTGTTTAGAAGTATTTTTTAAATTAATTAGCCAAACACAAACTGCTTCTCACCAAAAGTATTTTTGAAAAAAAGCACTTCTCAAAATAAGCTGATTTTTGAAGCTTGGCCAAACTGTTATAAAACAACTCCGTTTTGATCTTCATATTTGCAGTTAATTCTCGAAGGGGAACCTTGACGTAACTGGTAAAGTTGCTATCATGTGACCAAGAGGTCATGGGTTCGAGCCATGGAAACAACCTCTTACAAAAATGTAGGATAAGGCTGCATACGATAGACCCTTGTGGTCCGGCCCTTCCCCGGACCCCGCGCATAGCGGGAGCTTAATGCACCGGGCTGCCTTTTTTATTTAATTATTTGCAGTTAATTCTCATGTCCAATTAGTACTACTTGGCTTAATTAAAATTGGAAAATTAAAATTTAAGGAACAAACATATATATATATTAGTACTGTATATTGATACGTTTGTGTTACAGCCCAAATCACACAGTAGAAAAACATCACATAGAGAAACAAAATTAAAAAGAAAAGCCACGACACACAAAGCTAAGAGCTAATATCAGATCACAGTTCCATGGCTGCAGTCTTATCGTTATTATTACAAAAGCTTTTATAGCACACGCTTAAATTATTGTGGAATTATCTTAACAATTGCAAGGGTCACAGGTACAGTTTGATCCACACTTGCATCCATTTCCTCCTTCTGCTGCTTTCTCTCCGAATTCCTCAAAGCTGCAACATTTCAAGTAATTCGTTTTTAGCCTTTCAGTTACTTATTATAATATTCTTTGATTCTTTTCCGAATTTAATAATTATATGTTTAAACCAAAAAGCATAGGAAAAAAAAGTAAAATTAGACGTACTTGTTCATGGGAGCAACACCCTGAATGATGGTAAAGGTAGTGGACTTCTCTAAGTCAGGGTACATCCCACATCTACATTATGATAAAACAAACACAAGTAATTAACAAATTGATATCCTTATATAGTTTTTCTGGTGGGGTGAAAAAGAAAAAAAATGGGTCAGGCACCCAGGCAAATTAATGGAGAATCCTGTTTAAACTCATTAGTACTTTTGACGAAAATTATGTATACAGTACATGCGAAAAAGAATAAAAAATTATACATATAATAAAATAGTGCTTATTATGAACCTAGCTAGTGACTCTAGATTTCAATGTCTGTAGCTTAAAATAATAAATGATGGTACGGAATCAGAACTAATTACCCTCCGCAGCCACTACCGCACTTGCAGCCAGATCCACAGCCACAGCTTCCTCCGCAGCAAGACATGTTTTCTTAATTTGTTGTTTGGAAGAGACCTTTAATTTATTGTGAAAGAAAGTATACTAAAACAAGTTCTTGTTGCAGTTGTGATGAAATGTGAAGCATAGGATGGGGTTTTTATAGGAGAAAGACGATAAAATTGATGATTGTGTGCGTGACACGTTGACAATTAATGTATACTAGTGCTTAATTAATAATGTTTGAAATATCTTTTTAGAGGAGAAAGGCATGAAGCTTGCTGCCATAGAGAGTTTGAGAATGAAAATTACAATTATTTAATTTCTCTGTCTTAAGGAAAAATAGAATCGATCAGTCGACAATGTTTGACATTCCTAAGGTGGGTCCTTGATGGAGTATTAAATTACTTGTAAAAGATAAAGTACGCTAATAGCCCTTGAATGTTTGCTGCGTAAGTATTTAGTCCTTAATTACGTTTAGGAGAAAAAAATGTTGGCCTCTGTTATTTGTGTGATATTATTTTCTCGTCATTTAAAAAGAATGCTACAATATTATTATGGTTGAGAATAATTTAATTCTTAACTTTTCATTTTTACTCTAAATGAGTAGCTTTTATAGTCATATAAATGTTACAAGTTTCAAAAGATTATAGCCACACTAATTTTATAACATATATTAAGAAGATAAGTTTGAAAAGTCTATCTTTTTTCCTAAATTCCTTGCTCAGTCAAAACTACATCATACAAATAAAAAAGAGAAATAGTAATCTTAGTACTTTGGTTAAGTACCGTTAAATATTCCTTTACGTTCATTAAATACTGCTAATGTAATGAAATTAGCCGGGCCAGTGAATGAATAGTCAAAAACTTGTTGCTCCCAAACGCACACGCAAGTATACGTGGTCATACAAGTAATAAAGTGATAAATCAAATGTCGAACCCACAGAGACTTGTGTTAACTACCCAATAGTTTCACCAAGATTATTATTCAGTCGAGTCAATCAGAGTTCAAAAGTGTGATTATACTAAGCAATAATTCTAACAAGTAACTAATTAATCAAGCAGCAAAATAGTTATTGTGTATTTGGCTAATATTCCAGGATTGTGATCAATTCACCAATCCTATTACGTTTTAGTCAACTCTCCCTTTCATACCATTCACTCATGATTGCTAATTAATCGAACAATTCCTCTCGTGTATTATCCTGAATTACTACTTGCCTATTCAAAATATATTAACGCTATATTCTTGTGGAATCAATCTATTAAGAACGTATTAAGATTACGATATTCAATTGAGCATGGTACTAGGAATATTCCCATTCTAACCATAAATCCGACCCTCCACTTAGAGTTAAGATCATGCCCTCTTCAATTCATCTCTAATCTAGACGTAACTTTACCAAGCATAGCACAGATAGTAAATACAACCTAACTGTTGGCCAGACAATTAAGCAGTTAATCACAGAATTGAAGAAATAACCATATATTAGAAAATTCTAATCAAGGTTAAGTCAACGTCAAACAACAATATTCATGGCTAAATTACAACTCCAGAACTATGTGTTTTAGTCACTCATGATAAGATTAAAACAAATTCACAAGTGTTGAATAATTGAGAATACTAAGAAAGGATGAAGAAACCTGAGATATCCTCGCTCCCGGATGTTCCTTGTGTGTATTTTTTCCTCAAAGTCACGTCTCCCCTCTCAAAATAGGCTTAGTCTTGCTTTTATACGAGTTGGGGAGTTCTTGGGCCAAAATAACTTTGTCCTGGGCGAACTAGGAGAATTTTCCCGTCACCCGCGCCCAGGGTAGCATGGGGTGTTAGCCCTGGCACTGGGATTTTTTTCACTCTGACTTCACTGCCACAGGTAGCGTCCCACGCTAGCCTGGGCGCTACTCTGTGGCAATTTTCCTATTTTGCTCCTTTTTGCCTCCAATCTCGCACCTTCGCCCTATATTGCCTCCGGATAATTGCTACACATAGTAATATTACGAATTAGCACAAATTATTAAATTTCACATCCGAAGTCTACGAAACATGAGTAAAATGTGAGGCAATATGCGTAAAAATATATATACTTTAAACTAAATATTAAGAGCATATCGAAATTCACTTATTAAACCAGACGACTAAGAAAGAAAGGCTCTATGTTTTGAACAATAGTTGATTTAAGCTTAGTGTACTAGCCACCACTTTATTTTGTATCGCGATATACTTTCTCTTCTTAACGCTTCGCCCCCTTGTATAGGGATAACTTTTAGTCATTTTAACAAAAAATAGAAGAATGAAGATATTTTCTAAACAGAAACTAAACCAGATAAATCATCCAGAGTTGTGGTGGAATGAATATATAGGATTCTTCCACCCTTATCAAAGATCTTATGTTTGAGCCACGAGGATGAAAAAAGTTCTAGTAAGATGGCCTTCTCCTTTTAATAGGCATTATGTGGCTCGAATTTGGAGTATCGGACCCCCAATGCGGTTATGAAATACTGGTGTAAAATGAAAACAAATATACTAAAAAAGCTAAGTAAATGACCAAATATCAATTTTTATTAAGGAAATAAAAGATATAAAAGCATTTGGATACAATTTAATTAACTAAACTGATTACTACCAAGAGGTGTGGTGAACTGATAAAGGTTACTTCATTCTTAAGTAAAAGGTCTCGAATTTTGGTTATGGGAATGATGTACTTTTTTATAGATAACATCCCTATAGTTAATGAGAAAAAAAGAGATTACTACTCCTATGTTTTAAGAGTTTGAGATCATGTTTAGGGGTGTACATAAGTCGGGTTGATTCGGATTTTTCAATTACCAAACCAATAGTGTTAGGTTTTTAAATTTACAAACCAAACCAAACCAACAAAGTCGGATTTTTCAATCTCGATTTTTCTCGGGTTTTTCGATTTTGTTTTCGGGTTTTCGAGTTTTTTCGGGTAAAGTCTTCATAGCACAAAATATGCAACTTGTGCTCCAAATATTTCTTTAGTCCTAGTAAGATACAACTATATAATATATTTTTCAAGAAAATAACACAATAATATGAAATAAGTCATAGCATTATACTAAAATATTCAATAACAAAGATAATAAAATTACATAAATCAAATATTGCTAATTAATAACCTATAATGAAAATTAACATAATCTAAAAATACTATATATAAGTCATGCTAAAATAAGTATAGCTAATAAGTATTATTAGTTACATAACTAAGCACTAAAGAACTAAGCTATGCATTTTAATTATAAACTAATGTAAACATAAAATATAGATATTCAACACTATCGTCATTCCTAGTGTTGAATTCATGAATTTCTTTTGTTAGCATTAGTATTGATTTGAACTTTGTTTGAGTTACTACATTTATGAGTTATAAATTTATTTACCATTCAAGAATGTTAAGTTAATTTATTTACATTCAAGAATGTTAAGTCCAAACTTGAAATAATAGTCAAAAGATAAAACTATGAAAACAATTTAAGAAGTATTAATAAATTAAATTACAATAAATATTTATATGTATAAAGTATTTTTAAAATTTGTATAAATGTACTATCGGGTTGGTTTGGTTTCGATTTGACTTTTTTTTAGTTAAAACCAAACCAAACCAATTATGGCCGATTTTTTTTTTCCAATACCAAACCAAACTACAATCGAGTTTTTTTTCTTCGGTTTGACTCAAATTATCAATTTGGTGTGGTTTATCGATTTTGTTTGCACACCCCTAATCATGATCATCGTATCAGCAAGTAGTTAAAGTGCCATCCTATTTAAAGTTTGAGGAATATTAGTTCAAAATATTTACCCTTATGTATTACACCCTTTCAGGTAACTTCACAACGCAAGGTTACATTGTCAACTCTAAACACTGACATTTGGGATGGCATCAATCTAGGATTTATAGACTTTTCTCGCTTTACCATATTAAGGGCCCGTTTGGACATATAATTTGGTTGAAGATTTTTCCAGTTTTTTTCCGAAATCAACGTTTGTTCATAAAATTTTCAATTTTCACTTGAAAATGCATTTTGGAAATGTTCGAAAATTTGAAAAACTGCAAAAAACTGTTTTTCAAAATTTTTACTCAAATCACTCACAAAATTTCAAAAACAACCCAAACTGAAATTTATGTCCAAACACAACTCTAAATTTCAAATACCATTTTCACTTTAAACTTTTTTTTTATCATTTTTCCGAATTTTACAATTCTTATGTCCAAACGCCTACTAAATAACATTATCCAATTGGTATTGTTGGAGACTTGTAGAGAGCGACTTTCTTATATATAATTTGATTCCCCTCGCTTTTGATAAACGTAGACCATTTATTTTGTGCAATTAAATAATTCCTAAAATCCTCAACAAGACCAATTGTTCTTTTTCCGTCTCAATCAGTCCAACTATGCTTATTTGGAGTTTTAGATTCTTGAAAAACTCCGCAACCAATGAAAAGGATCTTTGTTAAATTCTCCATATCATATTATTTTGATAGTCACAAGACCTTGAAGGGGTTCGTAGATTTAACAATTATAAAAAAATTGAACTAGCAGGTAGGCATTTTAAAAAGGGATAAAAGAGCCGTAAAATGAGCATGAGATATGTACTCGTACCACCAAAGGTTATGGCGGAATAATATTGATCTTTTCGTCCTTAACTAGAGATCTCGAGTTTAAGTTCTGAAAATAAAATTCTCTTTAATAGATGGAATAGTAAAGGTCTCTTTGACTCATTAACCAAAGATCTCGAGTTAAATTTTATAGCACAAATTTAAATAAGTGAGGCCAATAAATTTCAGATAATAAAAAAAACCAATGAGATGTTCATAAAAAGTCCCTTTTATACTTCTTATTTACAGCCGTCCAAGATGATTTTCATCAATCATCAATCCCTTTTGGTTTTGGAGAATACATACTACAGCTAGCTCTCATTATATTTTTTACGAGAAAATATTTTTTCGTCCTTAATTAGAAATCTAAAGTCTTTTTAATAAGAAATATTAAAATTTCCCATAATAGCACGAATTTGAATCACTTAGACCAGTGAACTTCAGACAATAAAAAACCATGAGATGCTCATAAAAAGACCTTTTTATGCTCTATATTTTCAGCCGTCGAAGATGGTATTCATCAATCATCCCTTTTGCTTTTGGAGAATACATATCTTTTACGAAAGAGGAAGCATATCACTATTTCTAACACGATAAAAAGTTTGAAGATTCTTCTTTTACTACCACAACTACAATTTGCTAATCTGATTGGCTACATGACATCATGGACTATAATTTAATCATATATACTATACAACATCAAGTTCGTGTACAACATTAACTTCTTTAAACTTTATGATTTATGAAGTGTTGCTTATGTATAAGAAACCGTCTTTCTATCATTTCAACTCAATTGAGAGCTCAGAAAATGAAACTAATATTTGTTTGCTCATAACGTGCTAAACAATAAGTAGGCAACCTAATTCCAAAGTCAAAAAAGAAAGCTTCTTTTTTTTCTTTCTATAACGGTGGTGGCCAATAAAGCTTTTGCACAACTAGTCTATATCATTGGGTATTTGTGGCCTCCTATCGATAAATGTACCCGGTAATTTTGCCATTCAATATTAAAGCAAATGCGAAGAAACACTTAGTATTTTTATGTTTTCTAAATAAGAAAATTACCTAGTATTCTTTTCACTTTGATGCTAGGATTTTCAACTGGTAAAGCTTAGATGACAACAAAACAACATCCTAAGGAAGAACATTACCATCTAATTTGAGTCTAGCTGCTCCTCGGTGATATTTCAGTAAATACTTATTCGTATCATATGTTTATATCAATCCAATAAATACATGACACATGTCTACACATATGTTTATATCAATCCAATAAATACATGACACATGTCTACACAAACGTAGTTATCACTAAAGCATAGTTAATTAATACATGTGTTTCCCTTAACTTATCACTTAACCATTTACGGTTTGGTGCTAATTACACTTTGAATGACTTGATTATTAATTTAGTCTATTAGCTCGAATGAACATGTACTAAACATTAGTACTAGTAATTTTACATCAACAATACCAAAATAGCGCGCCAATTATTCGTCAAAGTTAAGCCCCTCTAAAAAGAAGGCACAGGAGCATGGGTCGTGATTTATTAGCAAATTCCACAAATCGAATGTCATAAATGTGACAACTTTTGATAATTGTTAAAACAAAAGTGCAAACTTTCTCCGTTTTGATCTTTCAAATTTGCATTTGCAATTTCGTGTCCAATATTAACTACGTTGCTTTATACTTCAATATTATTGAAGTAAAAATATTAACAGAGATGAAAAATACGGTACTGCAAAAGAAATAGTATGAGAGATTTCAGAGGCAATAAAGGAACAAATTAACAAACTTATAATTTATATATGATACGTTTCTGTTACACCCCAAATCACACTACAGAAATATATATCAGATGGAGAAACAAACAGGAAAGTGATCAGAACAAACAAACCTAAGAACTGACAATCAGTTCCATGGCTAGCTGTAGTTTTATCCTTATTATTACAGAAAACACACACATTATTGTGGAATCACAAGAGAATTATCTTAACAATTGCAAGGGTCACAGGTGCAGTTTGATCCGCATTTGCAGCCATTTCCTCCTTCTGCTGCTTTCTCTCCAAATTCCTCAAAGCTGCAACATTTCAAGTAATCTTTTTTTATTAGCCTTCCAATTTCTATATTTTTTATTCTTTTTCGAATTTAGTAAATATATGTTTAAACCAAAAAGCACAGAGAAAAGTAAAGTAAAATTGGATTTACGTACCTCTTCATGGGAGCAACACCATCAACGATGGTAAAGGTAGTGGACTTCTCCAAGTCTGGGTACATCCCACATCTACAATATATACATTAAAAACACTACTAGTTACAAAATTGATATATATCTTCTTAATTATTTCTGGGAATGTGGTGGAATGGAAAAGAAAAATAAATAGTCAAGAGGCAGCGGATTCAGAATGACTTCTGTCTGAACCAATATTTTTTACTTAAATTATGTATACACATAAAAGAATTAGTAAAAAATTATACGTATAATAAGATGATACTCGTTCTGAACCTAGTGACTCTGGATTCGATATTTGTAGCTTAAAATAATGAATGATAGTACGGAATCAGAACTTACCCTCCGCAGCCGCTGCCGCACTTGCAGCCAGATCCACAGCCACAACTTCCTCCGCAACAAGACATGTTTTCTTAATTTGTTGTTTGGAGATTATAAGCTATTTAATTTGTTGTGAAAGAAAGTATACTAAAGCTAGTTCTTGTTGCAGTTGTGATGAAATGTGAAGCGTAGGATGGGGTTTTTATAGGAGAAAGGACGATAAAATTGATGATTGTGTGCGTGACACGTTGACAATTAATTGAGAATTTGTATACAGTGTTTAATTTTTATACAGTTTTTAGTCTTGAGGAAAATAGAATCCATCAGCCGACAATAGTTGACATTCCTAAGGTGGTTCCTTGAGATTAAATTGTGTAAAAGATGTACCCTAATGGCCCTTAAATGTTGGCTACAAGTATTTAGTTTTACGTCACATAAATTAAAAAAAGGAAATAATAATCGTAGCACTTACCATCAAATATTCCTTTATGCTTATTAAATACTTCTAATGTAGAGAATTTTTAAGAGCATCTTTGTTGGCCTAAATAAATTTGTTTTGATGATTGACAAAGGAATTCAAGCATGAATCAAATCCATACATAGTGTACACAGACACAGGCAGATTCGAACACAAGGCATGCATGTGAAGCAGATAAGCTTAAGTGGTTATATATGATATCTCTTGAACGAAAAGATTGCATAAGTGATAAGGAGAATGACTCCTTACTCAAAGAGAACTCTATCCTAGATAAGAGAGGAGTTAGAAGTTGAAGATAACTAGAACTCTTCCACCATGGAAGAGTATAACATTAGAACTCTAGTTATTTCCTATTCTACTAACTCTATATATTGCAGGATGTTTTCATTTTACAGGTATGCACACATGCTGAAGTTAAACATGAGTTGAAAGCAAAATAGCAAGGCATTTTGCAAGCAATTCCTGTGTGAATCAAGTGTGCGAACCTGAAGCTATATGAACCAAATAGAAGAATCAGCTCCAAGTGTCTGTCTTTTATCCTAGTTTCATTGTAGTAGGGCTTTTGAGTTGTACCTTTCAGCTTTATCTAGATGCAATTGTACTAGGTACTTTGAGTGAAGTATTCAAGTTAGATTTAACTTGAAGTTGTCGCAACAGCTAGAGGCTGGTTGCCACAAAGGGTTAGAGGTAATTCTTAGGTTTACAAAGAGTTTTGTAAATGCTGTTTTTGGCTCAGTGATTTAGTGAAGTGTTGGAAAAAATTCTACTGGGTAGTAGATCGTGATTTTTTTTCACCTTTTGAGCCAGGTATTTTTCACGTAAAAATACTTATGTTCTTTACTTTCCGTATTTATTATTTCGCAACAGTAGTATAAGGAACACATAGAAGAACCAGGTCCTTATATAATTTGTGCACGCGAAAAATTGGACACCACACAAATCACTCCCCTCTTGTGTGGTGTTGAAGTACAAAATATCAATTGGTATCAGAGCAGGTTATCCTTGAAGAGGCTAACACCTTAGGAGAAGATCAAGATGAGTGCACCACCTGAAAACTGGGAAGGACAATCCACTAGTAGGCCACCACTCTTTAATGGCCAGTACTACTCTTGGTGGAAGAACATAATGAGAGATCACATTCAAGGAGAGGACTATGAGCTATGGGACATTGTCACTGATGGTCCACTGGCTACATTGAAGAAAAATGCTGAAGGAGTAGATGTGCCAAAGACAAGAGCGGATTGAACTACTGAGGATTTAAAGAAGTGGGAGAAGAATGCTAAAGCCAAGAAATGGCTTGGTTGTGGACTTGGTCCAGATGAGTTCAGCAGAATCCAAGGTTGTGCCACTGCTAAGCAAATTTAGGACACACTATAGGTGGCTCATGAAGGAACTACTCAAGTGAAGATATCTAGAGCAACTTTATTGTACTCTCAGTATGGGAACTTTGCTATGAAGGATGGAAAAACCATTCAAGAGATGTACACAAGGTTCACTACACTGACAAATGAACTAAAATTTCTTAGAAGGATTATTCCTGAAGAAGAGAGGGTTGAGAAGATACTTATTAGGGTCTTGCCAATCACTTGGAAAAACAAGATCACTGCCATCGAGGAGTCAAAGAACATTGCCACTCTCCCACTAAATAAGTTGATTGGAAATCTCACTGCCTATGAACTTAGGCGACAAACCATGAAGATGGATGCACCTTAGAAGGAAATGAGCTTGGCACTTAGAATCACTGAAGGTTCTGATCTGGAAGATGATGAAATGGCTATGATCACCAAAGACTTCAAGAAGTACCCAAGGAGAGAAAAGGATTCTTCAAGAAGTGGAAGCTACAACAAGGCAAAAGCTCTTAAGAAGAAAACCAATGATGGATGCTACAAGTGTGGAAAGTCTGATCATCATATCAAAAACTGTCCTTTGTGGGAAATTGAATGGAAGAAGGAAAGATCTGAACGAAGGAAGAGGAAGAAGGAACATGTTTAACCCAATAAAGGCAATAACAAAGGATCAACCAAGGCTATAGTCGCTGCTTGGGGAGGAAGCTCGGATGAAAGCTCAGATGATGATGATGAGGATGAACGAGCACTTATGGCCATTGGAGAATCTGATGAAGAAACTGAGGTAAGTGTCTTTTATCTCAAAGACAAGATTAAATTTTTATCTAAAGAAAGGTTATCTGAGTTGCTACTAGAGCTAATTGATGAATCTGAGGATGTAAATAACGAAAAGCAACAGATGTCTAAAGAATGTGTGATTTTGAAGGCTAAGTGCAAAATCCTGGAACTTAGGGCTAGTAAAACTGTAAGTGAAAATATTGTGTTGAAGAACCAGGTTCATGCACTTGACATAACTGTCCTAGAGCTTAGATCTGAAAATCTAAAATTGAAACTAGAAACAGGCAAAAAGACAGCTGATCACACACAACTCACTTTAGAAGAAAATGTAGGAAAAATGAAAGATGAATTGTACAAGAGAGATAAACATGTAAGAATTTTAAAGGAGGATCTAAGCAAGGTCAAGCATGAGCTAGACAGAACTTGTAAATGGAACTGGTCCTCTGATGCACTTTCATGGCTACAAGAACACCATAGTAACAATAGAAGAGGACTTGGCTTTGGGAACCCTGCACCTAAGTGGGATCCCAAAAGCAAGTATCTTACACTTTCTGAGAACAAGATTTGCACAAATTGTGGTAACACTAGTCACTATAAAAGTGAATGCACTGCAAAAGAAAAGGCAAGTCAAAAGAATAAAGATTTTGTTCAAGGGAAAAATAGGCTACCAAGTTGGGCTAAAAAGAATTTAATACACCCTTTTGCTTATAGAAAGGGACCCAAACTAGTTTGGGTTCCTAAGACTAACCCCTGATTTTCTTTTGCAGGTCCAAGTGAAGGGGAGCAGCCAAATATGATACATGGATAGTGGCTACTCAAAGCATATGACAGGAAGCAAGAACCAGTTTCTTTCACTTGAGGACCTTAAATGAGGTAATGTCTCCTTTGGAAAAGGGAAGAAAGGTGAGATCATTGGGGTTGGAAAGGTAGGTAAGACTGATTCTTACTCTATTAAGAATGTTTACTTGATAGATGGACTGAAGTACAGTCTAATAAGTGTATTACAATTGTGTGATAGAGGTAACATGGTAGCATTCACCTCTACAAAATGCTTTGTGATTAATCTTACCACGGACAAGATAGTTTTGCAGGGAAAAAGAGTGAACAACATATAGGATGTGGATTTGTCCACACTTTCAGCTAATGAACTCACTTGCTTAATGTGTTGGATAATGATCTCCTCCTTTGGCACAAAAGACTTGGACATGCCAGTCTAAGCCAACTCAATAAACTAGTCTCCAAGGACTTGGTGATAGGGCTGCCTAACATTAAGTTCAAGGAAGATAAAGTTTGTGAGGCGTGTGCAGGGGGGAAGTAGGTAAGATCCTCTTTCAAAAGAAAGAAAATGGTAAGCACTACCTGGACGATGGAACTAGTCCATATGGATCTTTGTGGTCCAATGAGAACACTGAGCAGGGGTGGTAAGAGATATGTTATGGTGCTTGTTGATGATTACTCTAGGTTTACTTGGACATTGTTTTTAACATCTAAAGATGAAGCATTTGACATGTTCACTTCTTTTGTTAGAAAGACTAAAAAGAACTAGGTAATCAACTTGTATCAATTAAGTCTGATCATGGTACTGAATTTGAGAATGCTAAATTTGCTGCATTTTATGATGAGCATGGCATACATCATAATTTTTCTGATCCTAGGACTCCATAACAAAATGGAGTAGTTGAAAGAAAGAATAGGACATTGGAAGAATGGCTAGGACTATGCTTCTTCTAGTTAACTGCCCCATAGTTTTTGGGCAGAAGCTGTGAACACTGGATGCTACATCATAAATAGGTGCATGACTAGACCTCTTGTTGAGAAGACTCCCTATGAGTTACTTAAAGAGAGAAAACCAAATATATCCCATCTTAGGGCATTTGGATGCAAGTGCTTTGTGCACAATAATGGTAAAGACTCCCTAGGTAAGTTTGATACCAAAAGTGATGAGGGAGTATTCTTGGGATATTCTTCATATAGTAAAGCTTATAAGGTTTATAACAAAAGAACTATGTGTGTAGAAAAAAAAATGTACATGTGGTTTTTGATGAAACTAACATTCTTTCTGAGAGGCAGGAACACGATGATGAGGCAATTGAGCTAGTAAGAAACTCAAATGAAAACAACATCCCAGACTGAAGCTGCACCAGAGGAAGGAACAGGTGATGGAACAGGTCTTTCCACCCAGGGCAACCTGACAGGGGGAACTAAACAAAGAGGAACTGATCCTCAAACCTCGAGGGAACCTGTCCATGAACTTGTTCCTCAGCAACAAAACATTGAAGGAACATCTAGGGGAAACTAGCTGGTTGTGAAACTTTACAAGTATCAAAGTTCTCATCCCATTGAGAATATAATTACTGATCCAACCTCTGGAATCAAAACCAGATCTTCTTCAAAGAATCTTTGTGCTTTTGATGCGTTTTTATCTCTCATTGAACCTAAAATTTTTGCTGAGGCTTTGTAGGATGCAGACTGGGTAAATGCAATGCAAGATGAACTTAACCAATTTGAAAGAAGTCAAATTTGGCATCTGGTACCAAGACCCAAGGACAGATCAGTAATTGGCAAAAAATGGGTCTTCAGAAAAGAACTTGATAAAGATGGAACAGTTACAAGGAACAAGGCAAGATTAGTGGTTCAAGGATATAGTCAAGAGGATGGCATAGACTATGATGAGACTTTTGCTCCAGTTGTAATATTGGAAGCAATTAGACTCCTTATAGCCGTTGCTGCCTACATGGAATTCACCCTTCATCAGATGGATGTCAAGAGTGCCTTCCTCAATGTCTATCTAAAGGAAGAAGTGTTTGTTAAGCAACCTCCGGGCTTTGAAATCAAGGAATGTCCTGATCATGTGTACAAGCTTGACAAGACACTTTATGGGCTCAAGCGGGCTCCAAGATCATGGTATGAAAGATTGTCAAAATTCTTGCTTGAGCATGGCTACAAGAGAGGTAAAATTGTCAATACTTTATTCTTGAAAGAAAAAAGTAACGATCTCTTGGTAGTTCAGATATATGTTGATGATATAATCTTTGGAGCAACTACTGATAAGTTAAGTAAAGAATTTGCTAAATTAATGGGAGTGAATTTGAAAAGAGTATGATAGGTGAGCTTAATTTCTTTTTAGGCTTACAAATTAAATAAAATTCAAATAGAACTATGATCCATCAGCAGAAGTATGTGAAAGAGTTGCTTAAAAGGTTTAAAATGGAAGATTCCAAAGAAATTGACACTCCTATAGCAACATCCACGAAATTGGATGTAGATGAACCTGGTTCATAGGTTGATTAGAAGTTGTATAGGGGAATGATTGGCTCTTTGGTATATCTCATTGCTAGCAGACCTAGCATTGTTTTCAGGGTAGGACTTTGTGCTAGATTTCACGCAAATCCAAAGGAGTCTCACTTCACTGCTGTCAAGAGGATCTTGAGATACCTAAAAGGCACCATTGACCTTTGTCTATGGTATCCAAAAGGTAGTAATTTCAATTTAGTTGGATATGCTATTGCTGATTATGTAGGTTTTCTTGTGGATAGAAAAAGCACCTCAGGTATGGCACATTTTCTTGGCTCATGTCTTGTATCTTGGGCCACCAAAAAGCAAAATTATGTGGCCTTATCTATGCTGAAGCTGATTATGTTGTTGTTGCCTCATGTTGTGCTCAATTATTGTGGATCAAACAATATTTAATGGATTTTGGAATTGATGTAGGTTGTATCCCCATCTTTTGTGACAATACTAGTGCAATTAGTATGACCAAGAACCCTGTTCATCATAAAAAAACTAAGCACATAGATGTTAGGCATCACATTTTGAGGGACAACTACGAAAATGGTTTGATCACTGTGGAATTTTGTGCTACTGACAAGCAAATAGCTGATATCTTCACAAATCTCTAAGTAGATATCACTTTGAAAGGAACAGGTTAGAATTAGGGATAATTATGATCACCTAAAAGGAACCATTTCTAACTCAAAAAATTGGTTAGATAATTTGTGAATTTTGTACATAATTATATTAGAGTTTGCTCAGTCTCATACTTTCACTAGTATACTCTTGTGCCATATGCTAAAATATATCATTAATATCTAATGATATTATCTTTATTTTCTTAGAAAATTTAGACTTACATAAGAGATTTCTCAGTGAAGAACCTGGTTCATCAAGATTACTTGGTACGTACTCTCCACTCTGTATATTTTGAAATAATTATATTTGGATTATGATAAAAAGGAGAGTCCCATTTAATCCTAACCTTTCTTGAGCTTATCCGCTGCAAAATGAACCAGTTTCACCCAAAGAGAGTCCCAAAACACAATAAGTGCCTAGATTCTGGGGAGAGTCCTCAACGTATTTTCAAGCTGACTCCCAGTTTGATTAGACTTTTGAGCTTCTGAAAAAGCTGTCATTACCTAATTAAATTCTTCCTCTTTATATTGATTTGGTCTTAGCTGTTTCTTCACTTCTAAATTTCCAGCCACCAAATAATTCTCTCTATCTTCTCTCATCTTCTAAACACACACACTCATCTTCTCTCATCCTCTAACCATCAATGGCTAACATCTCTGAAAATCCCTCGTCACCACCCAAAGAATCCATACCCACATCTTCAACCATACCCCAATCACACCTATCTCTAAGAAAGAAAGATTCAAGATGCTTGCTCGCGAAGTAGTCGCTGGAGAAGAACAAATCAATAAAATTAATGAGCAATTGAAGGTAAGTCAGGCAGAAGAACCCCAAAGATCTGAAGATTCCTTCAAGTATGCAACTAAGGGGGAAGAAACTGTTTCATCTGAAATAGAGTAGGTAACATTTGGTCCAAAAATTATATCTGAGACAATCTCTGAGGTTGCTGAAAATCTGAAAAATAGGTTTGTTTTGGTAGGAACTATGGCTGGGGTTGAAACAACTGAATCTGGAATGGGAAAAGGAATGGTTGAATATTCACCCACTCATGTTAGTTTGACTGAAGAAACATGAGCTATGGTAGTGTGGAGTGAGGAATCTACTGGAGAGGAAGAAAGTTTGAGAGAAAAGGGGGGTAATGAGTCTGGAGAAGATGCTGAGGGGTTGGTTAGGTTGGGGAAGAATGTTCAAGAACCTGTTCCATCAGTACAGGAACCCCTCGAAGACCTACTGAAATGCGTGTCTGACAACTATAATCCAAAAAGGAAGAAGAGTTCAGGAGTTAAAATTCCTGGAACTATTAGGGAAAATAAGAAGAGAAAGGTTGCCTCTTCTATCCCTATAGAGACTCCCCCCACAAGAGGAAGAGCTACAAGGAGTCAGAAGAAGCAGAGTGAGGCTGAACTTGAAAAGACCTTGAAAGAAAGTAAAAGAAAAGTTGTTGAAAAGGGAAAAAAGAAAGTGAGTGAGCCTGTTGAGGTAGTTAAAATTGAGGAGATGGACCTGGTCCTTCATGATGAAGAGGAGGCAGAAGAGGTGGAGGTTATGAATCCAAAGGCAACGAAAATAAAGACTTCCAAAAAGAAGTCTCCTTCGAAGACAAAGTCTGTAGAGCCTTCTACCTTGGCAAAAAGAATTAAGTCTGCCATAAAGTCTAGAAAAGTGAAAGTAGTAGAGGAAGAAGAGAGTGAAGAAGAAGAGGAATCTGATGAAGAGCATGACAAGATGGTTAAGTTTGGGAAAATAACCATCTTGAAAGTTAGACTCCTTAGGGACCTGGAGGAGGAAGGCATGATGATGATGCTGGAAAAACTACAATTGCAGGGTTAGAAGGACATGGTCCTTCACATGGATAGAAAGCTTGCCAGAATTGAGATTGTGGAGTTCATGGAAAATTATGAGATCAAAAATGGCCGAGTCACCAGTGTGGTAAAGGGGGTGAATGTGAGCTTTGATGACAAGGAATTGGGTGAAATTCCAGGAGTACCTCTTAAAGGGTACAATGATTACAAAAATTTAAAATGGCCAAGCCTAGAAAACCTCCCCACCTCACTTGACATTACAAGGAAGTTTGGTGATAACGAGGAAGACCTTCAGCCCAAAGCTATATACAAAAGTGAGATGAAGCCACCCCATAGAGTGTCATTTGATTTTGTTAACAAGGTTATGCTGCCCAGGCAGGAAAAAAGGCACATTGCCATATTCATGGACCTGGTCCTTATGGAATGCCTGGATAGTGGGAGGCAAATCAATTGGCCTGGGTTTATCATCCAGCTTCTTGATAGGGTTCTAACTGGCACCAAAACTCATGCTATACCCTATCGTTTCATTCTCACGGCTGTACTTGCTCACTTCAAGGTACCCCTTAAGAAATGAGATGTTAGTATGTAACGACCCGGCCGGTCGTTTTGAGTATTACAATCTCGTTCCCCTATTTACTGCTCAATTTGTACTTTACAGTTGTTATATGACTTGACGGGGTAATTTGTTTGGGTTCGATGGGATTTTGAAATGAATTGAGACACTTAGTCTCATAATTGAAAACTTAAGTTGGAAAAATTGATCGGATATTGAATTATGTGTAAACGACCCCGGATTTGAATTTTGATGGTTCCGTTAGATCCGTTGGGTGATTTTAGACTTAGGAGTGTATCCGGATTGTGATTTGGTGGTCCGTAGTGGAATTAGACTTGAAATGGCGAAAGTTGAATTTTTGGGAAGTTTGACCGGGGAGTTGACTTTTTGATATCGGAGTCGGAATCCGATCCTGAAAATTGGAATAGGTCTGTTATGTCATTTATGACTTGTCTGCAAAATTTGAGGTCAATAGGACTTGATTTGATTGGTTTTGGCATCGAATGTAAAAGTTGGAATTTCTTAGTTTCATTAGGCTTGAATTGGGGTATGATTCGTGTTTTTAGCGTTATGTGATGTGATTTGAGGTTTAGACTAAGTTCGTATGATATTTTAGGACTTGTTGATGTATTTTGTTAAGGTCCCGGGGGCCTCGGGTGAGTTTCGGATGGTTAACGGATCAAATTCGGACTTAGAACAAAATTGGAGGGCTGCCATCTGATACAATCGCACCTGCGGGAATTGGCTCGCAGGTGCGAGCTAGCAGAAGCGAGTTTGGTAGCGTAAAAGCGGAATTGGCTTGGCAAGGGCAGGGGTTGCAGGTGCGCACGCAAGACCGCATAAGCGGACTCGCACTTGCGACGAGTTGATCGCAGAAGCAGAAGTGAGAGGGGAGGGGTCTCTTCGTAGAAGCGGCTTTGCGACCGCAAATGTGAGGCCGCAGTAGCAGACCTCTTGTACGTAGAAGAAAAAGAAGCCGCAGAAGAGGGAAGGGCCTCGCACCTGTGAGACCGCAGAAGCGGCTAAGTGAGTCGCAGGTGCGGAACCCCTGGACAGTATACATTTTGAAGGGATTCCGAGTTTTGCCATTTTTTGACTTTCAAGCACGGTTTTGGGGGTGATTTTCAGCGAGAATGCACGAGAAAACTTGAGGTAAGTCACTTATGATCATTTCTACTCTATAATATTGAATTATCATCGAATAATCTGACTAGATTACGTGTTTTTGAGGTATAAATCGGGAATTTGGACCTAGGGATTTCTAAATAAGATTTGAAGATTTGAGGGTCGAGTTGATGTCGGAATTTGGTAAAATTGGTATGGTTAGAGTCGTGGTTGAATAGGCTTTCGGATTTTGTAACTTTTATTGGGTTCTGAGACGTGGTCCCATAGGCAATATTTGGGTAAAATTTTGGATTTTGTTAGAAAATTAGTATTTTCATATGGAATTAATTCCTATAATTTTTATTGACTGAATCGAATTATTTGTGGCTAGATTTGAGGCGTTTGGAGGCCGATTCACGAGGCAAAGGCATAGCAGAATAAAGAATTATATGGTTTGAGGTAAGTAACAATTCTAAATTTGGTCCTGAAGGTATGAAACACCGGATTATGTGTTATGTGATTGGTTTTGAGGTGACACACATGCTAGGTGACAGGCGTGTAGGCGTGCACCATAGGAATTGTGACTTGGTCAATTCCATGGAACTGTGTAGTTGAAGAATCTGTTGATATCCGTACATTCTTTTCACATATTAGAGAAATTGATCTATAAATCATGTTTAAACTATGTGTTGACATTGTTGGGACCGACAAAAGTCGTGTACACGTTGAATTATCTGCTTAAATTATTGTTTCATACTCAGTCAAAATTTTTACTTGTATATTATATCTCAGTCTCTCTTATTCATTATTGATGCATCATATTATTGTTGTTAGGTGGCTTATCATGATTTCTGAGAGCCCGAAAGACTGGAGAGGTTGATGACTGAGTGAGGCCGAGGGCCTAATTGTGAGGATATTTATGGGATCGGGATGCACGCCGCATTATGTTTTATTGATTTATGCCATGCTTGGCTTGTTATAGCGCTTGGGCTGAAGGAGTCCCCCAGAGTCTGTTCACAACCCTAGTGAGCGCAGGTACCTATTGAGTGTGAGTGTGTAACGACCCGACCGGTCGTTTTGAGTATTACAATCCCGTTTTTCCATTTACTTCTCAAATTGTACTTTACAGTTGTTATGTGAATTGCCGGGGTAATTGGTTCGGGTCTAGTGAGGTTTTTGAAGGATTTGGATCACTTAGTTCCAAGGTTTAAAGCTTGAGTTAAAATAGTGACCGGATGTGGACTTATGTATAAACAACCTCATATTCGAATTTTGATAATTCCAATAGCTTTGTATGGTGATTTTGGACTTAGGAGCGTGTCCGAAAAATTATTTGGAGGTCTGTAGTGGAATTAGGCTTGAAATGCCGAAACATGAATTTTTGGGAAGTTTGACTGGGGGGTTGACTTTTTGATATCGAGGTCGGAATTCGATTCTGGAAATTGGAATAGGTCCGTAATGTGAAATGTGACTTGTGTGCAAAATTTGAAGTCATTGCGGATTGATTTGATATGTTTCGGCACAAGATATAGAATTTGAAAGTTTAAAGTTTATAGATTTTGATTTGAGGTACGATTCATCATTTTTATGTTGTTAGATATATGTTATGGAACTTGTTGGTATGTTCGGACGGGGTCCCGAGGGCCTCAAGTGAGTTTCGGATGCTTAACGGATAGAATTTGGATTTGGAGGAGGAGCTGAAGCAGCTGGGCTACTGGTGTGATCGCACCTGCACGAAAAAGGGCCGCAGGTGCGAGCTCACGTATGCGAGGAATGATTCGCAGAAGCGAAAATGGATGCGATGTCCAGGCACCACGGGTGCGAAGACCGCGGGTGCGAAGGAATCATCGCGGGTGCGAAGACCAAAGGCGCAAAGAAATCATCACGGGTGCGAAGGAATCATCGCGGGTGCGAAGACCGCAGGCGCAAAACATTCATCGCAGGTGCGAAGACCGCAGGCACGAAGAAATCACCGCGGTTGCGAAGACTGCAGGTGCGAAGAAATCACCGCGGGTGCGAAAATCCTGGACAGAATGTTAAAAACAGAGGGGTTCCGAGTTTTTCCCATTTTAGGGCCTTCAAGCACGGTTTTTGGGGCGATTTTGAGAGAGAATTGAAGGGAAACTTGAGGCAAGTCACTTGTGATCATTTCTACTCCATAATATTGAATTATCATCTAATTATCTGACTAGATTACATGTTTTTGAGGTGTAAATCGGGGGTTTGAACTTAGGGATTTGAAAATAAGATTTGAAGATTTGGAGGTCGAGTTGAGGTCGGATTTTGGTAAAATTAGTATGGTTAGACTCATGGTTGAATGGGATTCCGGATTTTATAAATTTTATCGGATTTTGAGATGTGGGCTCCACAAGTGATTTTTGGGGAATAATTTTGGATTTTTGGAAAATATTAGTATTTTGATATGGAATTAATTCCTATAATTTTTGTGGGCGGAATCAAATTAATTGTGACTAGATTCTAGCCGTTTGGAAGTCGATACACGCAGAATGGAATTTCTGGAGCATTGCTTAACTTGCTCGACAATGGATTTTGCTTGTTTGAGGTAAGTAACTCTTCTAATCTTGGAGTTGAGGATATGAACGCTGAATATATGTATTTCGTGAATTGTTGGGAGGTGACGCACATGCTAGGTGACGGGCGTGTGGGCGTGCACTATAGAAATTATGACATAATTATCCCTGTGGAATTTTGTAGTTAAATGATCTTGGCATTTTCCATGCGTTTTATGAGTTAGAGAAATTAAGCTGAAAAATATATTAAAAATCATGATTGAGCACGTGAGTTGTCCGTGCAAATGATAGCGCTTGGGCTGAAAGAGCCCCTCCGGAGTCTGTACACACCCCCAGTGAGCGCAGGTACCTACTGAGTGCGAGTGCCGAGTGCTGAGTGACTGTGAGGCATGAGTGATTGTGAGGTATACCCGAGTGGCAAGAGTGATCGTGAGGTATGCCCGAGTGGTAAGAGTGATTGTGAGGTATGCCCGAGTGGCACGAGTAACTGTAAGGTTTGCCCGAGGGGCTGTTTATGATTTTATCACTGAATTATATCGCATTAGCATGCACACATGACATACATGCATAGAGATGTATTTGTTTTTTCCTCATGCTGTACAACATCACATAATTCATAATTTCTCACACATTTTGACAGATGGCCATAGTGATGCATTTGTTCTACATGGGTTATCCGGAAGGAAAATGAAACATATTATTTATTATTGAAAAGATTTTTAGAGAAATTTATTGTTTTCAAACTATTCATATTATTGGAAACTTCGGCAAACGATTTGGGTTTTCACTGATGTATTTGAAAGAAAGAACTACTATTTTTGAAATCATTATTTGACTGAGTATTATGGATTGTGTCGGACTATTGGTTTTGGACTCGACCTTGGTGGAAGCTCGTCACTACTTTCAACCTACGGCTAGGTTTGTTACTTACTCCATACATGGGGTCGGTTGTACTGATACTACACTTCTGTACATTGCGTGTATATGTTGGCTGCTAGTGTTGCTGTGCTCGATGGTTGCGGGATCTGAAGATGTACTGCGTTCCTGTTGTAGCTACCTCTTGTTCAGGGTAGCCTTAGATTTATAAAAGCTCTGTTTATGTATTATTCAAACAGACTATGAATTTATTTTATTTCCTCTTTGTATACTCTATTCTTAGAAACTCATGATTTGTACTACCAGTTCTTGGGGAGATGTATTGGTTTTAGATATTTTCTTTTTTAATTGTTATTGGAATTGGTTAGTGGTTAATTGTCTTACCTAGCGGGTTGGGTTAGGTGCCATCGCGACTAGTCGGATTTTGGATCGTGATAAGGTGGTATCAGAGCTCTAGGTTCATAGGTTCTACAAGTCATGAGCAAGTGTCTAGTAGAGTCTTGCGAATCGGTATAATGACGTCCATACTTATCTTCGAGAGGCTACAGGGCATTTAGGATATATACTTCCCATCTTTCTTTCCTTATCGTGCACGATTGATTCAGCTTGAGACATAACTCTTTGAATTCCTTCCACGTATTCGTATGCGCACATAACCGCTTGGTATCATCTGTGTATCGCCGGCTTGTGATTCCATGAATGAAGTTTGAGATGAGTATATATTTTGGTGATGGGCAAGTCTGGGGGACTTGAGGAATGGTTTAGATCGCAGCTTAAGCTCGGTAGCTTCAGTTGTAATTTGTACAATTGGACTCATATATCCGGTGATGACCCTACAGTGAAATTTGTGGCTCGATGAGTGGTGAAATGGCGGTATGATGGGTATGATGTGACCGACGATTTGAACATAACGAGAAGTGTTTCCTTGAAATGTAAATGAAGGCCATTGGATGCTTGATTTTTGATTTGATGTGACGTACAGTCTCGAGTGTGAATGTTTTGAAAGATCTTTCACATGTTTAAATTGTGGGACAAATTAAACTCTCAGGTCTGGTTTACGAGTTTGGACTCAGAAAGATTTAGTGATTGCGTAGAAATTATGGCTGCGAAAAGATATAACAAGATGCCAATTTGAGGCTAGGGAGGTGGGTTATCTCCTGGAGAGTAATCTACGTAGGTGTATTCCTTGTAATATGAGTGAAGGGTTTCTTTTCTGCCAATAGGGCGTATGTCGAGATTTGAATTCGAATTTGGCTGAGAAAGTCGACTTGAGTATCAAGAGAATGATTGTGATCTTAGCGGATGATTTGGGATATTTTTATGGTTGGCATTGCATGAGCTTGAGAAGAATTTTGTGGTATTGACTACAGTATTATGACAGTAATAGGGTATGGGTATTGTGAATTATGGAGTGTTTTAATCTATGGCTTTGAGCCAAGTGGGGGAGCCTGCTATCGACAAATCAATTCATGGGTATGTGTCAAATTTTGTTTGGGTCTAAATTATGCTTGGGAATCAGTGATGACTTGTAGAGGTGGAGTTCGAAAATGACTTGAATAAGGAAAATTCCTGATTACAGATTATATTGCACGGACGAGCATATGAAAAATCGTGGGATGAGTGAGTTGTTATTGGTTAATGATGTTGTGCGCACGGAGTATGAATTTGGTATGTGGTGCTAAAGTAGAGTTACTTCTTTGAGTGTTGTGATGCTAATGGGGCACGTGTCTTTCGGCCCATTTGGGTGGTGCAATTAGATTTGAGCAAAGTGGGTGACTCTCGAGAAAATTCCAGTGGGTTTGAGAATTATATATAGCAATTGAGAATGTTTCCGGACTTATGTATGGATAAAAATTCAAGATTTGCGTTTGATGGTGCCTGGACTTGCGGAGGTTCTATATGACTATGGATTCTATATTTTTGTGTAAGGAAGGTGAGAAGAGCAATTTCAAATTCACATAATGTATTCTCAGAGTGAGTGTTATAGTTGTGGTATCTTTGAAGGTGCTTAAGAAGAATACAGTTGCTTATGGGTCGTAGGGAATTGTGGTTCTATGCTAAGGTTTGTAGGGTGAGTTGTGGTTAAAGATCATGGTATTTTAGGAGGAAGAAGTATCAATCTGAAGACAAATTCGGAAGGGAATCGAAAAAAATAGGACAACTGGGTAGTAGGTTGGATCAGTATGGTAATGGATATGATCGGTTCTTTGGGTGCTTATGATGTGGGGGTTTTCTACAGGTGCTTTGTGGCAATACACCTGGACTTGGTGACCTACATGACTTGGTCGAGTTAGAGGAATTTAGTTTTAAGGGCTTGATTATGTGCAAATGGATTTCAAAGTATTCTTGAAGGTTTCTACCGGTGTGGAGAACGTGTTGTGTATTGTGATTTCCTCCTAGAAAGAAGCAAGAGAAAGGTTTCTAACTAAAATGGTATGTAAATTTTTGGTGACTCAAAGTTGATAATAAGATTCTTGTGCTTTTCACATGATGGCAAGATAGATGTTATGTGTTGTACGAAAGTTAGATTTTCATGTACAAGGTGGCAGTACAGTCTTGAAGAGAAGGTAACGAATGTTGGACAACATGGACAGTTTCAAATAACTAGATGAATACTATTACTACTTGGTGTTGTATGAGAAACGGGCGGACTTCAGAAGGCACATTGTATTTTGACTTACGGATGTATAAATTAGTATTGCGGTACTCACATGGTTGATAGACTGCTGATATTCAAATTGTGTCAAGTGGCACGGGAGAACTTTTAAAGTATTTCTCATGGGATGATCATGTATAAGAGAGGTGTTAGGCATTCAGGCGGTGGAGATGGAATCAAATATGGTGATTCGCGTGTTCTATGGATTTGGAGATTGGGAGTTCCCAGGAGCAGATTGTTTCATGGTTATGGACTGTGAAGTTGTGGTCGGAGCTACCCGGATGATGAAATGTATTATGATTCAGTCATTATGGATTTTCGGAGGGATTTTTATCTATTTGTGGGTAACCCAAGTTGATTTGGGGGTCCATATGTAGGCCCAATTAAGATGTGTATTCTTCACTTAGCCGGAATGGTTGGCTCCATACTACTATTATCGAGGGATGTGTCATTCAGTCGATGTTGAACTTATTTGTGTTCTCAATGATCTGTGAGTTACTCCTTTATGCTACGAAGAGTTGTGATTAATTGGTTATGTGCACAGATGGTGTGGTTCTACTTTAGCTTTATAGCGGAATTTGAGTGTGATGAGTATTTGTGTATTGCATGATCGATAGCATAATGGTTATGTCCTTTCAGATTTTGTGTGGTATTTTTGTCATTTGCCTATCCGTCGTTATTAATTTGGAGCAGGGTGGCTCGGAGTATATAATATGAACCTCGTGTTAGAATCAGGTGATGGTTCTACGGTGTATGATGAATTTTCAGCCTTTCGTTGTGGCGGTACTTGTTAATCTGGTGGGGCAGTTCTCTTATTTGAGTCATTTTCCATGACTGGATATATTTGAATGTTGCGTATTGGTGCACAGATGGCACAGGTTGTGGCTCTGAGTTATATTGGTGCGGTATGTCTGTGGAATAATTATGTTTAGTAATATAAGGTCATTGGACCTGGAATGGGTACTATCAAGTTTAATTTCGGTATATTCGGGAGTATAATATTGAAAATCGGCTCAGAAAGTGATTATGGTTCCGGTTGGGGCAAGAGATCTCCATGACTTGTTGGTCTGATAAGGGGTAACGAGATTCTGCTTTTTTCTTTTATTACTAACAGTGTACGAAGGTTTTGGGATGAGGTTTGGTTTGATATGGGTTTAATACTAGTATGTGGTTGGTTTTGGAGTAGTCACTGCGATCAGGAATGGTGCTACGAGCATGAGAGTTCTGTAATATGTTGGTTGATTATATCCGTGGTTATAGTTATAGCTCGATGCAACTTGTTCGGACTTATATGGTATGTAAATGTAAGATTTGTGTCTTGAAAGAAAATTTAAAGGTTGGAAATTAAACTCCAAGGTTTATGGGGTAAGGTTAAATTAATGATTTTTAGTTGCATTGTATAGTCAAGCCTTATGTGGGATAGGGTGGCGTGGGTTCACCCCCGGGTACGTGTGTGGTAAGATGGAACAGTGATTTGATGGCTTGGAAGCAACTCTTGGCACGTTTGAGGAGGAACGTATATTCAAGTGGGGGAGAATATAACGACCCGGCCGGTCGTTTTGAGTATTACAACTCCGCTTCCTCATTTACTTCTCAAATTGTACTTTACAGTTGTTGTGTGAATTGCCGGGGTAATTGGTTTGGGTCCAGTGAGGTTTTTGAAGGAATTGGAATACTTAGTTCCAAGGTTTAAAGCTTGAGTTAAAATAGTGACCGGATGTGGACTTATGTGTAAACGACCTCGGATTCGAATTTTGATGATTCCAATAGCTCCGTATGGTGATTTTGGACTTAGGAGCGTTTCCGAAAAATTATTTGGAGGTCCGTAGTGGAATTGGGCTTGAAATGCCGAAAGATGAATTTTTGGGAAGTTTGACCGAGGGGTTGACTTTTTGATATCGAGGTTGGAATTCGATTCTGGAAATTGAAATAGGACTGTAATGTGAAATGTGACTTGTGTGCAAAATTTGAAGTTATTCCGGATTGATTTGATATGTTTCGGCACAAGATATAGAATTTGAAAGTTCAAAGTTTATAGATTTTGATTTGAGGTGCGATTCATCGTTTTGATGTTATTTGATATGATTTGAGGCCTCGAGTAGGTCCATGTTATGTTATGGAACTTGTTGGTATGTTCGGACGGGGTTCCGAGGGCCTCAGGTGAGTTTCGGATGCTTAACGGATCAAATTTGGATTTGGAGGAGGAGCTGAAGCAGCTGGGCTGCTGGTGTGATCGCACCTGCGCGAAAAAGGGCCGCAAGTGCGAGCTCGCGTATGCGAGGAATGATTCGCAGAAGCAAAAATGCATGGGCTGTCCAGGCACTGCGGGTGCGAAAACAGTCATCGCGGGTGCGAAGACCGCGGGTGCAAAGGAATCATCGCGGGTGCAAAGACCGCAGGCGCGAAGAAATCATCGCGGGTGTGAAGAAATCACCGCGGGTACGAAGACCGCTGGTGTGAAGAAATCACAGTGGGTGCAAAGACCGCGGATGCGAAGAAATCACCGCGGGTGCAAAAATCCTGGACAGAATGTTAAAAACAGAGGGGTTCCGAGTTTTTGCCATTTTTGGGCCTTCAAGCACGGTTTTTGGGGCGATTTTGAGAGAGAATTGAAGGGAAACTTGAGGTAAGTCACTTGTGATCATTTCTACTCCATAATATTGAATTATCATCTAATAATCCGATTAGATTACATGTTTTTGAGGTGTAAATTGGGGGTTTGAACTTAGGGATTTGAAAATAAGATTTGAAGATTTGGAGGTCGAGTTGAGGTCGAATTTTGGTAAAATTAGTATGGTTAGACTCGTGGTTGAATGGGCTTCCGGATTTTATAAATTTTATCGGATTTCGAGATATGGGCCCCACAAGTGATTTTTGGGGAGTAATTTTGGATTTTTGGAAAATATTAGTATTTTGATATGGAATTAATTCCTATAATTTTTGTGGGCTGAATCAAATTAATTGTTACTAGATTCTAGCCATTTGGATGTCGATACGCGCATAATGGAATTTTTGGAGCATTGCTTAACTTGCTCGACATTGGATTTTGCTTGTTCGAGGTAAGTAACTCTTCTAATCTTGGAGTTGAGGGTATGAACGCTGAATATATGTATTTCGTGAATTGTTGGGAGGTGACGCACATGCTAGGTGACGGGCGTGTGGGCGTGCACCATAGAAATTGTGACATAATTATTTCTGTGGAATTTTGTAGTTAAATGATCTTAGCATTTTTCATGCATTTTATGAGTTAGAGAAATTAAGCTGAAAAGCATATTAAAAATCATGATTGAGGCTATGTGCCAGTATTATTGGGACTCACAGAGGTCATATTGCTGTGAATTATTTGTTTTAAATTGAAAATTCATACTCAGTCATATTCATTTCATTGCATATTATAACTCAGTTTTATGACTCTATTTTGATGCATATAAATGTTTTGGGCTGAATGCCCTGTTTTACTGAAATGCCCTAGTAGCTTGAGAGGTTTATGACTGAGTGAGGCCGAGGGCCTGATTTGTGAGGATATTTATGGGATCGGGCTGCACGCCGCAGCATGTTGCATATTTTTGGGATCGGACTGCACGCCGCAGCATGTTTGATATCGGCCGAGGGCTTGATTCTGATGATGAGTGTGGATCGGGGCTGCCCACTTGCAGCATACTTTATTATTATAGCACGTGAGTTGTCCATGCAGCACGTGAGTTGTCCGTGCAGATTATAGCGCTTGGACTGAAGGAGCCCCTCCGGAGTCTGTACACACCCCCAGTGAGCGCAGGTACCTACTGAGTGCAAGTGCCGAGTGCCGAGTGCTGAGTGACTATGAGGCATGAGTGATTGTGAGGCATGCCCGAGTGGTAAGAGTGATCGTGAGGTATGCCCGAGTGGCAAGAGTGATTGTGAGGTATGCCCGAGTGGCATGAGTGACTGTGAGGTTTACCCGAGGGGCTGTATATGAGTGATGTTCTGCCCGAGGGGCTGTTTATGATTTTATCACTGAATTGCATCACATTGGCATGCACACATGACATACATGCATAGAGATGTATTTGTATTTTTCCTCATGCTGTACAACATCATATCATTCATAATTTCTCACACATTTTGACAGATGGCCATAGTGATGCATTTGTTCTACATGGGTTATCCGGAAGGAAAATGAAACATATTATTTATTATTGAAAAGATTTTTAGAGAAATTTATTGTTTTCAAACTATATATATTATTGGAAACTTCGGCAAACGATTTGGGTTTTCACTGATATATTTGAAAGAAAGAACTACTATTTTTGAAATCATTATTTGACTGAGTATTTTATCCCTGAGTTACTTCTGGTATTATTTGCTTTATGTTGTTATGGATTGTTGTGGACTATTGGTTTTGGACCCGACCTTGGTGGAAGCTCGTCACTACTTTCAACCTACGGCTAGGTTTGTTACTTAGTACATGGGGTCGGTTGTACTGATACTACACTTCTGCACATTGCGTGCAGATGTTGGCTGTTGTTGTTGCTGTGCTCGATGGTTGCGGGATCTGAAAATGTACATGCGTTCCTGTTGTAGCTGCCTCTTGTTCAGGGTAGCCTTATATTTATAAAAGCTCTGTTTATGTATTATTCAAACAGACTATGAATTTATTTCATTTCCACTTTGTATACTCTATTCTTAGAAGCTCATGATTTGTACTACCAGTTCTTGGGGAGATGTATTGGTTTTAGATTTTTTCTTTTAATCAATTTCATTGGAATTGGATAGTTGGAAATTGGCTTACCTAACGGGTTGGGTTAGGTGCCATCACGACTAGTGGGATTTTGGGTCGTGACAGAGTGCTGAGTGTTGAATGTTGAGTGATTGAAAGGAATGAGTGACTGGGAGGAATGAGTGACTGTGAGGAAAGAGTGACTGTGAGGTTGGAGTGAATGGGAGGATTGAGTTACTCTGAGAGGATGCATTGATTTTATTATTGCTGTATTTCAGATGTCATGTATCACTGTTTTGGATATTTCTGAAAGATATTATCTTATGTATCAGTCAAAGTTGATATGAAATTACTATGGAATTTTAAATGTTGAACTTGAGAGAATTCCTACCCTTTTATGTTGGAAATTACTGTATTTGGACTTAGCTGTGAAGCTCGTCACTACTTTCAGTTCTTTATTTATTATTGTTACTTACTGAGTTGGTTGTACTCATACTACACCCTGCACTTCGTGTACAGATCCAGGTGATCTCGGACATAGTGGGTGTTGATTCTTTCGCACAGTTGATTGAGATTCAGAGGTAGCTACCATGTTTCATAGACCTTGTCTCTCCTTACCTATCTTCTTGTTTACTGTATTTGGTCTCAGACTATTATAGACAGTGTTTTCCAGACTTGTAATGTATAGATGCTCATGTACTCAGTGACACCGGGTTTTGGGAGTGTATTTATGTCCAGTATTTGTGGGATTTCCTCTTAAATTTAATTATTATGTTTTCCACATTTAAGAGAAATTGTGGGTTTCTGATGTTGTCGGCTTGCCTAGTACTAAGATAGTCGCCATCATGACATATGTGATTTTGGGTTGTGACAAGTTGGTATCAGAGCCTAGGTTATATAGGTCTCACGAGTCATGAGCAGGTTTAGTAGAGTCTTGCGGATCGGTACAGAGACGTCTGTACTTATCTTCGAGAGGCTACCGAACCCTTAGGAAAAAATTTCACTTTCTTGTATTCTATTGTGCGAATTTGTTGATTTCGGAAACTAAATTTCTGTTATTTTATTCTCTCACAGATGGTGAGGAAATGTACTATCGGATCGGATGGTCAGCCACCAGTGCCACTAGTTAGGGCCGTGAGAGGTCGGGGTCGTGTCAGAGGCCTGGGCCGAGGTAGAGGTTGAGGTGTAGCTCGTACAACAGTTGGAGCAGCACCTGTAGCACCACCAATTTCTCCATCTCAGGAGCAGACTCCGGATATAGTTGAGCCGACGGGACCAGCTTAGGCACCAGCTGCACCTATTGTGATTCCAGGCCTTCAGGAGGCTCTAGCATAGATATTGACAGTTTGCACTGGTCTTGCTCAGGTGGTTTAGGCTCAGGCCGCACCTGCCACTTCTCAGGCCGGGGGAGGTACTCATACCCCTGTTGCCCGTACTCTAGATCAGGAAGTGCAGAGACTTCAGATACCGGGGGAATTACTAGCCCAGCCGGCTGCAGCTGCTCAGGCCCCGGTAGTCCCCGTTATGAAAGATAATGAGCAGAGGAGACTTGAGAGATTTGGGAGGCTTCGACCTCCATCATTTAGCGGTGCTGAGTCAGAGGATGCTCAGGGTTTTCTGGACAAGTGCCAGGGGATGCTTCGGACATCGGGTATTCTGGAGACCGGTGGGGTCTCATTCACTACTTTTCGGTTTTCTGGGCTGCCTTCAGATGGTGGGAGGCGTATGAGAGGTGCAGGCCGATCGGTGCAACACCACTTACAAGGCATGAGTTCTCCGTTCTCTTTTTGGAGAAGTTTGTGCCGCAATCTCGCAGAGAGGAGCTGCACAGACATTTTGAGCAGTTACGTCAGGATGGCATATCTGTGATGCAGTACGAGATGAGATTTTCTAATTTGGCTCGTCACGCAGTTTGGTTGGTTCCCATTGATAGAGAGAGGATTAAGAGGTTCATTGATGGCCTCACATATCAACTGCGGTTACTTATGACTCGGGAGAGGGTATCTGGTGCTACTTTTGATGAGATAGTTGACATTGCTCGACCGATAGAGATGGTCCGCAACCAGGAGCAAGGGGAGAGGGAGGCCAAGAGGCCTCGTGGACCGGGTGGTTTCAGCGGTGTTCCTTCAAGGGGTCAGTCTTACCGCGGCAGGGGTCATTCTTACATACACGCTCAGACGAGTCGTCCAGTTCACCGTGGTGAATCATCCAGCCATGGTTCATATAGTTTTCATCAGGGTCAATCATCTCTCAGTGCCCTTCCAGCCCAGAGTTTGTCCCGTGCCCCTTTAGTTCCGGGTTAATTTGCACCAGGTGCATCTAGTAGTTATTCTGGTTCTTGGGGCCCGATTCAGTCCACACCACCACCAGTACCGGGGAGCTTCTTTGAGTGCGGGGAATTTGGGCATATGTGGAGGAAGTGTCCTCATCGCCCGGGAGGTCCAGTGTAACAGAGGAGTCAGACTACAACTTCATTACTAGTTACTTCGCCACCCACCCACCCAGCTCGGGGTGGGGCTTAGTCAGCTAGGGGTCTCCCAAGAGGGGGAGGCCGATCAGGTGGCGGTCAGGCCCGATTCTATGCTTTTCCTACCAGGCCAGATACTGTTGCTTCAGATGCAGTGATCATAGGATTGTTTCAGTGTGCCACAGGGAGGCTTCTATATTATTTGACCCTGGTTTCACTTATTCGTATGTATCATTGTACCTTGCTCATTATCTGGATATGCCCCTGAGTCCTTAGTTTTACCTGTTCGTGTATCTACGCCGGTGGGAGATACTATTATTGTGGACCATGTATATCGATCATGTGTGGTAACTATTGAGTGTCGAGTGCTAAGTGATTGAGAGGAAAGAGTGACTGGGAGGAAAGAGTGACTGTGAGGTTGGAGTGAATGGGAGGACTGAGTGATTGTTACTCTGAGAAGATGCATTGATTTCATTATTGTTGCATTTTATCTGTCATATATCACTGTTTTAGAAATTTCTGAAAGACATTATCTTCTGTTTCAGTTGAAGTTGATATGAAATTACTATGGAATTTTAAATGTTGAACTTGAGAGTATGCCTACCCTTTTATGTTGGAAATTACTGTATTTGGACTTAGATGTGAAGCTCGTTATTACTTTCAGTTTTTTTATTTATTATCGTTACTTACTGAGTTGGTTGTACTCATACTACACCCTGCACTTCGTGTGCAGATCCAGGTGATCTCGGATACAGTGGGTGTTTCTTCTTTCGCACAGTTGATTTTTCGTAGATTCAGAGGTAGCTGCCGTGTTTCGCAGACCTTGTCTCTCCTTCCCTATCTCCTTGTTTACTGTATTTGGTCTCAGACTATTATAGACCGTATTTTCCAGACTTGTAATATATATATGCTCATGTACTCAGTGACACCGGGTTTTGGGAGTGTGTTTTTGTCCAATATTTGTGGGATTTCCTCTTAAATTTAATTATTATGTTTTCCGCATTTAAAATAAATTGTGGGTTATTGATGTTGTCGGCTTTCCTAAGTACTGAGATAGGTACCATCATGACAGGTGTGATTTTGGGTCGTGACATAGTACAAGCAAGGATCATTTGGAGCAAACACCTTGACTGCTTGTGACTAGGAAGTCCATGCTGCTGCCAAAGAACCCGGGCCATCCAAGAAGGTGCCTGTGGAAGAGTATAACATTAGAACTCTATCCTAAATAAGGGAGGAGTTAGAAGTTGAAGATAACTAGAACTCTTCCACCATGGAAGAGTATAGCATTAGAACTCTAGTTATTTCCTATTCTACTAACTCTATATATTACAGGATGTTCTCATTTTATAGGTACGCACAAACGTTGAAGTTAAATGTGAGTTGAGAGCAAAATAGCAAGGCATTTTGTAAGCAATTCCTGTGTGATTCAAGTGTGCGAACCAGAACCTACATGAACCAGATAGAAGAACCAGTTCCAAGTGTCTGTCTTTTATTCTAGTTACATTGTAGTAGGGCTTTTGAGTTGTACCTTTCAGTTTTATCTAGAAGCAATTGTACTAGGTATTTTGAGTAAAGTATTCAAGTTAGAATTAACTTGAAGTTGTCGCAACAGCTAAAGTCTGGTTGCTACAAAGGGTTAGAGGTAATCTTTAGGTTTACAAAGAGTTTTGTAAATACTGTTTTTTGCTCAGTGATTTAGTGAAGTGTTGGAAAAAATCCTACTGGGTAGTAGGTCGTGATTTTTTCCACCTTTTGAGTCAGGTGTTTTCCACGTAAAAATATTTGTGTTCTTTACTTTCCGCATTTATTATTTCGCAATAGTAGTATAAGGAACACATAAAAGAACCGGGTCCTTCTATAATTTGTGCACGCGATACCACACAAATCACCCGTATTGAAGTACAAAACATCAATCTTGGACGTCAATTAACTAAATCGATTATCACCAAGAAGGTTCTCCACTCTTAACAGTGATTTCGGTTTTGATTACGAATATTAATGATGCCTTGAAAGCGCTAATACCCCTATATGTGCTTTCCAAGGAACAAATATGAATTAGTCAAGCTAGTTGTTTTGGGATGCTAGATAGTATAAAAGAGAATGATTACTACTCCTATGTCTTAAGAGTTCGACATCATTATCGTATCAGCAAGTAGTTAAAGTGCCATCCTATTTAAAGTCTCAGGAATATTAGTTCAAAATATTTAGCCCTATGTATTACAAGCATTTCACTTTCTGGTATAGCTTTGCGATTATCCCTAAGGTCAAAAGGCAAGGTGACATTTTCAACTCTACACACACATTTATAGACTTTTCTCGCTTTAACATTTTAAATAAAATTATCCTATTGGTATTGTATTGTTAGAGACTTGTCTCGAAAGTGACTTCCTTATCTATATAATTTGATTCCACTTGCTTTTGATATATGTAGACCATTATTTTGTTAAATTAATTAATTGCTAAAAGCATTGACAGGACCATATTCAATTTCCGTCTCAATCAATCCAAGTAGGCATATTTGGAGTTTTAAATTCTTGAAAAGCTCGCAACATAACAACCAAAGGAAAGGGTCTTTGTTAAATTCTTCATATCATCTTATTTGATAGTAGTAGGACCTTGTTAAAGAGGTTAACAATTGGAGTATAAAAATTTGCACTAGCAGGTAGGCGCCAAAAAGAGAGTTAAAACGGCTTCTTTATTCTTAACTAGTAATCTTCATAGCCCCAACATCGGGTAAATAATGAGATGAATCTAGCTCTAATATCATGTTAAAAATTGTAAATTGAACCTAACTCAATCACAAAAGTTAATTTATGAGTTTAATATTATCCTAGACCATATAAGGAGTCCAAGTTATCCATCTAGAATCGATATGAGACTCAACAACGCTTAAAACCGTCGGTGAATTCCGGACAACCCAAGAAAAAAAAAACTATGAGATGCTCATAAGAACTTCCTTTATACTTGTATTTCCAGCCGTCCACGATGGTATTTTTTCAATCATCAAACCTCTTTTGCTTTTGGAGAATACATACCATAGCTTTCACGCATTTTTCTTTACGAAAAGAGAAGCATATTACAATTTTTACACGATAAAAAAATTCGAAGATTCTTCTCTCACTATTCCAACAATTTGCTAAGCTGATTGGCTCTAGGGGTGCACATGGACCGGGTTGGTTCGTTTTTAATCAAAACCAAACCAAACCAACTATATCGGTTTGGATTGGTTCGGTTTTATCGGTTTTTTCGGGATTTTTTGTTACATGAATATTATTTCAATCTTACTTCGTTAAAGTTATAGATAAACTTTTGATAAGTGAATATATGTGTGATGACCCAAAAGATCATCTTTAAATTTAATAATTAATTCTGAGTTTTAAGACCTCAAAAGCACTATTTATTATTCCTCGACTTGCGTGCGCAGTTCGTATAATTTTTTGAAAAGTTTTTATATGAAAAATTCATTAAAATATGAAATAGAGCCTTAAAACTCAACTAAGTTGACTTTGGTCAACATTTTGAACAAACAGATCCGGATCAGTATTTTGACAGTTCCCGTAGGTCCGTATCGTAATTTGGGACTTGGGCGTATGCCCAGAATTTAATTTGGAAGTCCCTAACTCAAGTTATGACCATTTAACGGAAACTAGAAATTTAAAGGCTAAAGATTTCCAAGTTTGACCACGGAGTTAACTTTTTGATATCTGGGCCGGAATCTAATTCTGGGAATTGGAATAGCTCCATTATATCATTTATGACTTGTGTGCCAAATTTGAAGTCATTCCAGATTTATTTAACATGTTACGGCACAAGATTTATAAATTAAAAAGTTTGAAACTCAAAAGTTCGAATCGAGGTGTGAATTGTAATTTCAGCTTTTGTTTTACGTGATATGAGACCCCGAATAAGTCTGTATTATGTTATGGGATTTGTTGGTATATTCGGACGGGGTCCCGAGTACCCAGAGTGTGAATCGAATCGAAATCGAAACAAAAACTAGACTTAAGCAAAATCTGGAATTTTGCTGCTTCTGGTGCCTTCGCTTCTGCAAAGCCTTGACCGCAGAAGCGTGAATTACGTCGCAGAGGCGGAAGTAGAGGAGCTGGGAAAGAAGCCGCAGAAGCGGAAAGATGGACGCTCCTGCGAGTCCGCAGAAGCAGATATTTGTTCGCCGAAGCGACATTTTTAGTCGCAAAAGCGACGCCGCAAATGCGGCAATTGCGTCGCAGAAGCGACTGTTGACAGAACATTAAGGGGTCGAAAATGGCCATTTTTCTTCATTTCGTTTGGGTTTTAAAACCTCGATTTTTGGGCGATTTGAAAGATTTTTTCAAAGGCTCGAATTGGGTAAGTTTTTCTTATCCTATAATGATTATATTTCATGAATCCATGTCTATATTCATCATTTAACTCGGACTTAGATGTAAGAAATTGGAAATTTTGTAAAACTTTTCAAAAAAGAAAAATTAAGATTTGAAGGTCCATTTGACATCGGAATTTGGTAATTTTTGTATGGTTGGACTCGTCTCGAAACGGGTGTTCGGATTTCGTAAGTTTTCCGAGATTCGAGACGTGGGCCACACTGTCGATTTTTGAGATGAATTTCGGATTTTAATTCGGAAAATTAGTAAATTCATATGGAATTAATTCCTACGGTTTGTATTGAGTATATCGAAATGTTTATGACTAGATTTGAGGATTTCGGATACGAATTCGCGAGGCAAAGGTTTATTGGATTCTTGAATTTGGTTGCAAAGCGAGGTAAGTGTGGTGGTTAACCTTGACCTGAGGGAATGAAACCCTTGAATATTTGCTATGTGAATTTCATGTGTAACGATGTATAGGCAAGGTTATGAGTGCCTATACTTTGTCAAATTAATTTTTTGCTTAATTATTTAAACATCTTAAATTATTTTAAGACACGAATTAATTGTTATAATAATTATTTTTCTCCTATTCCTTATCAAATATTAATTCTTGAATTCCTGCAATAATTGTTACTTGCTTATTTGATTTATGTGTCTTAATTGCTACTTGATATTTAGCATATTAAAAATTAAATTGCCTATTTTCTCCATGATTTTCACAATTAATTTCTACTTGTCATTGTTTGTTTCATAAATAAATTATAATTATTGTATGCCTTGATGCTTAATAGTTTCTCATTGAACGTGGTATTTATTGGAGTATGTTTATTACATTTAAGAGTTGTTAAAATATATGGAGGGATCAAGTCTCACGCCGCAACAGAAATGAAAATAAATATATTGGGGGATCGGGTTGCACGCTGCAACAGATTTATTTAAAGTTTATATTGGGGATCGGGTTGCACGCCGCAACAGATTTATTTTAAGTTTGTATTGTAGGAGCGGGTTGCACGCCGCAATGGAAACAAGTTGAGGGATTAAGACTGCTGAATTGACTTCAATTATTGATATTATTTACCGGTCTTACTACTATTCTTGTTGTTATTATTATTATTATTATTATTATTATTATTATTATTATTATTATTATTATTATTATTATTATTATTATTATTATTATTATTATTATTATTATTATTATTATTATTATTATTATTATTATTATTATTATTATTATTATTATTATTGCCTTAGCCTCGTCACTACTTCGTCGAGGTTAGGCTCGACACTTATAGAGTACATGGGTTCGGTTGTACTCATACTACACTCTGCACTCCTTGTGCAAATTTCAGAGTTGATCCCAGTGGCGTACCATAGACTTGCTCGAATTTCAGCTACCCAGAGGAGACTTGAGGTGTAACTGCACAACGTCCGCTGTTCTGAAGTCCCCGTCTACTTTATTTTAGCTGTGTGTTTTCTTTCAGACAACTTTATTTTATTTAGACCCTTATTTGTATTATTCTAGAAGCTCGTGCACTTGTGACTCCAGTTCTGGGATGGTATTTAGATATCGCGTTTATTATGGATTATTAACTTTATTTTAGACTTTGTTTTCGCATTTGTTTCTTTGTTATTGATTTATTTAAAATTGTGTTAAAATGGTTAATTATATTCTAACGTTGGCGTGCCTAGCAAATGAAATGTTAGGCGCTATCACGGTCCCGAAGGTGGGAATTTCGGGTCGTGACAGTTGGTATCAGAGCCCTAGGTTACATAGGTCTCACGAGTCACGAGCAAACTTAGTAGAGTCTGAAGGATCGGTACAGAGACGTTTGCACTTATCTTTTAGAGGCTATAAAGTTTAGGAACAATATCACTTCTTTTTTATTCTGTCGTGCGATCTTATTCTATCATCGATAATTGAACTATTCTATTCTTATTCTCTCACAGATGGCGAGAACATGTAACACATGTACCGACGGACAGGGACTATAGCCCCCGGTGGCAACTATGGCCAGGGGTAGAGGTCGAGGCTGAGGTCGTGCTAGAGGCCGAGGCAGAGGCAGAGGTAGAGCTCTGTCTAGAGCTCGAGCATCAGCACCTGTTGTAGAACCTCAGGTGGATCTTCATGAGGAGGTTCTAGTTCATACTATACCGGTTGGACCAGTTCAGGTCCCGGAAGAATTCATAGCTACTCCAGTGATTCTAGACGCCCTAGTCCGTTTGGTGAGTCTTATGGAGGGCGTAGCCCAGAATGGTACAATTCCAGTGGCACCAACCGTCTCACAGGCTGGGGGAGGAGCACAGACTCCTACTACTCCCGCTCCGGAGCAGATGGCTCCCTAGTATCAGGCTCCAGCAACCCCGCCAGTTTGGGTAGTTCAGCCAGTTATTGCGGCACAGGCTGGTGATAGGCCCGCCATGTCTTTTGAGGCCTTATTGAGACTGGATAAGTTTACTAAGCTCTTTCCAGTTCACTTCAGTGGTACACCTTCTGAGGACCTACATGATTATCTTGACCACTGCCATGGGGTGCTGCGGAACATGGGTATAGTTGAGACCAATGGGGTCGATTTTGCTATATTTCAGATGACGGGTTCCACCAAGAGGTGGTAGAGAGATCATACATTGACCAGACCAGTTGGATCGCCTGTATTGACCTAGGAACAGTTCTCACGGCTATTTCTAGAGAAGTTCCTCCCTATCACATTGAGAGAGGATTACCGCAGGCAATTTGAGCGTCTACAGCAGGGCAGTACGACTGTTAATCAGTATGAATCCCGTTTTGTGGATTTAGCTCGTCATGCTCTCCTTTTACTACCTACTGAGGGAGAGAGAGTGAGGAGGTTTATTGAGGGACTCACTCACCCTATTAGGCTTTAGATGACCAAGGAGACCGGAAGTGAGATTTCCTTTCAAGAGGCTGCTAATGTCGCGAGGAGGATCGAGATGGTTCTTGCACAGGAGAGAGAGCAGGGGTCTGATAAGAGGCCTCGTCAGTTTGGTGGGTTCAGTGGTGCCTCGTCTGGAGGCAGGGGTCATTTTGGTAGGGGTCATTCTCCCAAGTCATTTCATTCATCACTTCAGGCTTCTATCAGGGAGTCACGGATCTATTATGCCTTACTTTGGGCAGCCAGCATTTAGTGCACATTCAACTCCTATCATTGCACCACCACTCCAGAGTCACTACAGCGGTTATCCAACCCGTTCGGGCCAGACTCAGTTTCAGCATCCACGGCAGCAAGATGGGTGTTATGAGTGTGGGAACATTAGTCACACCAGGAGGTAATGCCCTAGGTTCTCGAGTAATAGATCTCGGTAGGATTCTCGTGCCATCATACCGGCATCAGTTGCTTCACCGCCTGCTCAGCCATCTAGAGGTAGGGGTCAGGCAGCTAGAGGTGGAGGTTGGGCCATTAGAGGTGGAGGTCAAACTATTAGAGGTGGGGGCCAACCAGTTAGAGGCCGTCCCAGAGACGCAGTTCAGAGTGGTGGAGCCCAACCCTGATTTTATGCTTTTCCAGCTAGGCCTGAGGCCGAGTCATCTGATGTTGTGATCACATGTATTATTCCAATTTGTCATAGAGATGCTTCAGTTCTACTTGATCCAGGATTTACTTATTCCTATGTGTCCTCCTATTTTGCTTCATATTTGGTTGTGCCTCGTGATTCTCTGAGTGCTTCTGTGTTTGTATCTACACCGGTGGGAGACTCTATTGTAGTAGACCATGTCTATCGTTCGTGTGTGGTTACTATTGGTAGTCTTGAGACTAGTGTGGATCTTCTACTTCTTGATATGGTAGATTTTGATCTCATCTTGGGTATAGATTAGCTGTCACCTTGTCATGATATATTGGATTGTCATGCCAAAACGATGACCCTAGCCATGCCGCGGTTACCTCGATTAGAGTGGAAAGGAACTCCTAGTCATTCTACCAACAGTTTTATTTCTTATATGAAGGCTCGTCGTATGGTCGAGAAGTGTTGTCTAACTTATTTGGCTCATATTCACGATTCTAGTGGGAATGTTCCTTCAATGGATTCAGTTCTAGTTGTCCGTGAATTTCCAGATGTATTTCCTGCAAATCTGTCGGGGATGCCACCCAACAGAGATATTTACTTCTATATTGATTTAGCTCCGGGCACTCAGCCTATTTCTATCCCACCATACCGTATGGCCCCGCCAGAGTTGAAGGAATTGAAGGAGCAGTTACAAGACTTGCTTGATCAGGGATTTATTAGACCAGTGTCTCGCCCTAGGGTGCACCAGTGTTATTTTTAAAGAAGAAAGATAGTTCAATGCGAATGTGTATATATTATCGGCAGTTGAACAAGGCTACTATCAAGAACAAGTATCCACTGCCAAGAATTGATGACTTATTCGATCAGCTTCAGGGGGCCAATGTATTTTCAAAGATCGACTTGAGATCTGGTTACCATCAGTTGAAGATTAGGGCATCTGATATCCCTAAGACAACTTTTCGGACTCGGTATGGGCATTACGAATTCCTAGTGATGTCATTTGGGTTGACAAATGCCCCAGTAGCATTTATGGATTTGATGAATCAGGTGTTCAAGCCCTATTTGGATTCTTTTGTGTTTGTATTCATTGATGATATCTTGATTTACTCCAGCAGTCGAGAGGAGCATGAGAAGTATCTTAGGAATATGCTTCAGACTTTGAAGAATAATTAGTTATATGCTAAATTTTCAAAATGCGAGTTTTGGTTAAACTCAGTTGCCTTTTTGGGGCATGTTGTAATGGCAGAAGGCATAAAAGTGGATCCTAAGAAGATTGAGGTTGTTCAGAATTGGCCTAGACCTACTCCAGTTACAGAGATCAGGAGTTTCCTGGGTTTGGCAGGTTATTATCGTCGGTTCGTGAAGGGGTTTTCATATATAGCAAGCCCATTGACCAGACTGACCCAAAAAGGTGTTCCATTCGGATGGTCAGACTGGTGTGAGTTGAGCTTTCAGAAGCTCAAGACTGCTTTGATTACGGCGCCAGTGTTGATATTGCCCATAGGTTCAGGATCTTATACGGTGTATTGTGATGCATCTCGCATTGGGCTTGGTGCAGTATTGATGCAAGATGGCAGGGTGATTGCATATGCGTCTCGGCAGTTGAAAGTTCACGAGAAGAATTATCCTGTTCATGACTTAGAATTGGCATCCATTGTTCATGCGCTGAAGATTTGGAGGCATTACATGTACGGTGTCTCGTGTGAGGTATTTACTGATCATCGTAGCTTACAATATCTGTTCAAACAAAAGGATCTCAAATTGAGGCAGAGAAGATGGTTGGAGCTGTTGAAGAACTATGATATCACTATTTTGTATCACCCCGTAAAGGCCAATGTAGTGGCCGATGCTTTGAGTAGAAAGGCTGTGAGTATGGGCAGTCTTGCATATATTCCGGTGGGTGAGAGACCGTTAGCGGCAGATGTTCAGACTTTGGCTAATCAGTTCGTGAGTTTAGATATTTCAGAACCCAGTCGGGCTCTAGCTTGCACAGTCTCTCGGTCTTCTTTATATGAGCGCATCAGAGAGTGGTAGTATAATGATCCTCATTTACTTTTCCTTAAGGACACAGTGCGACATGGTGATGCCAAATAGGTTGTTGTGGGGGAAGATGGAGTTCTGCGAATGCAAGGTCATATTTGTGTGCCTAATATTGATAGGCTTCGTGAATTAATTCTTGAAGAGGCACACAGTTCCAGGTATTCTATTCATCAGGTACCGCCAAAATATATCAAGATTTACGGAAACATTATTGGTGGTGGAGAATGAAGAAGGATATAGTTGCATATGTAGCTCGGTGTCTGAATTGTCAGCAAGTTAAGTACGAGCATCAGAGACCTGGTGGTTTTCTTCAGAAGTTAGAAATTTCTGAGTGAAAGTGGGAGCGTATCACTATGAATTTTGTTGTTGGGCTTCCACGGACTCAGAGAAAACTCGACGCAGTTTGGGTCATTATGGATGGGTTGACCAAGTCATCACATTTCATTCCAGTGGCAGTTACCTATTCTTCAGAGCGGTTAGCTGAAATTTACATTCGTGAGATTGTCTGCCTTCACGGTGTGCCCGTGTCTATCATTTCTGATCAAGGTACGCAGTTCACATCGCACTTTTGGAGGGTTGTACAACGTGAGTTAGGTACGCGGGTTGAGTTGAGCACAATATTTCATCCACAGATAGACGGACAGTCAGAGCGCACTATTCAGATATTGGAAGATATGCTTCGCGCTTGTGTTATAGACTTTGGAGTTTCTTGGGATCAGTTCTTGCCACTTGCGGAGTTTTCTTATAATAATAGCTACCGGTCGAGCATTCAGATGGATCAATGTGAGGCATTATACGGAAGGCGATACCGATCGCCAGTTAGCTGGTTTGAATCGGGAGAGGCTCGGTTGTTGGGTATCGATTTGGTATAGGATGCCTTGGATAAGGTCAAAATTATTCAGGATCGACTTCGCACAGCTCAATCTAGGAAAAAGAGTTATGCCGACCGTAAAGTTTGTCATATTGCATTCATGGTTGGAGAAAGAGTATTGCTCCGGGTTTCACCTATGAAAGGTGTAATCAGGTTCGGAAAGAAGGGCAAGTTGAGCCCTAGGTATATAAGACCCTTTGAAATTCTTGAAAGAGTGGGTGAAGTAGCCTATAGGCTTGCATTATCACCTAGCTTATCAGCATTTCATCTGGTATTCCATGTGTCTATGTTTCGAAAATACCATGGGGATCCTTCCCATATATTAGATTTCAGCTCAGTCCAATTGGACAAATATTTGACTTTTGAAGAGGAGCTGGTAGCTATTCTAGCCCAGCAGGTCCGACAATTGAGGTCTAAGAGTTATCCATCAGTTCGAGTACAATGGAGAGGTCAGCCGGTAGAAGACTCTACCTGGGAGTCCGAGTTGGACATGCAGAGTAAATATCCACACCTTTTCACCAGCTCAGGTACTTTTCTAATTCCGTTTGAGGACGAACGTTTGTTTTAGAGGTGGAGAATGTGATGATCCAAAAGGTCATCTTTAAATTTAATAATTAATTCTGTATTCTAAGACCTCGAAAAGCACTATTTTATCATTCCTCGACTTGCATGCGCAGTCCGTATAATTTTCCGAAAAGATTTTATATGAAAAATTGATTAAAATGTGAAATAGAGCCTTAAAACTCAACTAAGTTGACTTTGATCAACATTTTGAGCAAATGGATCCGGATCAGTATTTTGACAGTTCCGGTAGGTCCGTATCGTGATTTGGGACTTGGGCGTATGCCCGGAATTTAATTTGGAGGTCCCTAGCTCAAGTTATGACCATTTAACGGAAACTGAAAATTTAAAAGCTAAAGATTTTCAAGTTTGACCACGGAGTTGACTTTTTGACTTCGGGACCGGAATCCGATTCTGGGAATTGGAATAGCTCAGTTATGTCATTTATGACTTGTGTGTCAAATTTGAAGTCATTCCGGATTCATTTAACATGTTTCAGCACAAGATTTGTAAATTGAAAAGATTAAAACTGAAAAGTTTGAATCGAAGTGTGAATTGTAATTTCAGCGTTGTTTGACGTGATATGAGACCCCGACTAAGTCCGTAATATGTTATGGAACTTGTTGGTATATTCGGACGGGGTCCCGAGTACCCCGAGTGTGAATCAAATCGAAATCGGAACAAAAATTCGACTTAAGCAAAATCTGCTTCTGGTGCCTTCGCTTCTGCGAAGCCTTGGCCGCAGAAGCGTGAATTGCATCGCAGAAGTAGCGGTCCTGGGCAAAAAGCCATAGAAGTGGAAAGATGGACGCTCATGCGAGTCCGCAGAAGCAGACTTTTGTTCGCAGAAGCGAGGGGCAGCGCAAAAGCGGCATTTTCAGTCGCAAAAGCGACGCCGCAGATATGGCAATTGCGTCGCCGAAGCGACTGTTGACAGAACATTAAGGTGTCGAAAATGGCCATTATTCTTCATTTCATTTGGGTTTTAAAGCCTTGGTTTTTGGGGGATTTGAAGGACTTTTTCAAAGGTTCGAATTGGGTAAGTGTTCCTTATCCTATAATGATTATATTTTATGAATCCATATCTATATTCATCATTTAACTCGGATTTAGATGGAAGAAATTGGAAATTTTTGTAAAACTTTCCAAAAATAGAAATATTAAGAGTTGAAGGTCCATTTGACATCGGAATTTGGTAATTTTTATATGGTTGGACTCGTCTCGGAACGGGTGTTTGGATTTCGTAAATTTTTGCGAGATTCGAGACGTGGTCCCCACTGTCGATGTTTGAGATTAATTTCGGATTTTAATCCGGAAAATTAGTAAATTCATAAGGAATTAATTCCTACGATTTGTGTTGAGTATATTGAATTGTTTATGACTATATTTGAGGATTTCAGACACGAATTCGCGAGGCAAAGGTTTATTGGATTCTTGAATTTGGTTGCAAAGCGAGGTAAGTGTCATGGTTAACCTTGACTTGAGGGAATAGAACCCTTGAATTATTTTCTATGTGAATTTCATGTGTAATGAGTATAGGCAAGGTGACGAGTGCCTATACTTTATCAAATTAGTTATTTGCTTAATTATTTAAACGTATTAAATTGTTTTAAGACATGAATTAATTGTTATAATAATTATTTCTCTCCTATTCCTTGTCAAATATTAATTCTTGAATTCTTGCAATAATTGTTACATGCTTATTTGATTTATGTGTCTTAATTGCTACTTGACATTTAGCATATTTGTAACGACCCGACGGGTTGTTTCGAGATTTATAGCCCCGGTTTTATCATTTATACTTCTTTTTGTGTTATTCATCTATATTATGTTATATCAGGTTAGTTGGTTTGAGACCGGAGTAGTTTCAGAGTCAATTGAGACACTTAGTCTCTTAAGTAGAAACTTAAGTTGGAAACATCAACCGAATGTTGACCTATGTGTAAATGATTTCGGACACTTAGGTGATTTTGGACTTAGGGGTGCGTCCGGAATGTGATTTGGAGGTCCGTGGCAGAATTAGCCTTGAATTGGCGAAATTGGAAATTTGGCGATTTCGGTCGGCAGTGGAAAATTTGATATCGAGGTCGGAATGGAATTTGGGAAGTTTGGAGTAGGTTCGTAGTGTCATTTGTGACGTGTGTGCAACATTTGAGGTCATTCGGGCGTGGTTTGGTTGGTTTCGGCACCGGTTGCCGAATTTAGAAACTTAGAAGTTCGTAGGCTTGAATATGAGGGTAATTTGATGATTTGATGTGGTTTTGAGTGATTTCAAGGTTCGACTAAGTTGGTATGTTGATATATGAATTGTTGGTATTTTTGGTTGAGGTCCCGAGGGCCTCAGGGTGATACCGGGTGGTTAACGGATTTGTCGAAGTTGGAATTTGCAGCTGGAGCTGCTGCTTCTGCTATTTCCACACCTGTGGAAGGGAGAGTCGCAGGTGCGAGGCCGCTGGTACGCGTGGGGAGTGTGCAAGTGCAGGCAACACTGGGCTAGGCAGGATGCGCAGGCACGAGTTGGAGGTCGCATCTGCGAGCCCGCAGGTGCGAAACCTGGGGCGCAGATGCGGAAAGGGGAAATGCTGGGTAGGCTTCGCAGAAGCGGAGGAAATGCGTAGGTGCGCCTTCGCAGGTGCGACGAGTTTGTCGCATATGCGGAGTTTGGGCGGATAAGTGAGTTGCACAGGTGCGGCTCCTTGGACCGCAGGTGCGGTCGCGCCGGTGCGAGAAAAGGGGCCGTAGGTGCGAGATGCCTAGGCAGAAGGTATATAGGAACACTTCGCGAATTTTTGGGCATTCTTCACCATTTCTATTCGGTTTTGGAGCTTTTGGGAGAGATTTAAAGACGGAATCGAGGGGGTTTCGTTGAGGTAAGTTACTTGAGCCCTAATACTTGTATATATGGTGATTTTCCGTTGTTTAATCATTGTAATTAGTGAAAATGAGGGGTTAGGGCTTGGAATATTTGGAGAGTAATTTAAGGATTTGAAGGACCAAACGATGTCGGATTTTGATGAATTTGGTATGGTTAGACTCGTGAGTAAATGAGCTTTCTAGTTTTGTGAATTTTGTCGGATTTCGAGATGTGGCCCCGGGGGCCGGGTTTGAGCCAATTTCGGGTTTTGGTTTAATTTTGTAGCTTTTCTTGTGGAATTCATTCCATTAGCATATATTGATGGTATTATACTGATTGTGAATAGATTTAGAGCATTTGGAGGCCGAGTCCAGAGGCAAGAGCATTACGGGGTAGCGATTTGACCGGTTTGAGGTAAGTAACGATTGTAAATCTAGTCTTGAGGGTTTGAAACCCCAGATTTTGTATCATTATACTATTTTTAGTGACGCATATGCTAGGTGACGGGCGTGGGGGCGTGCACTATTGGGTATTTGTGACTTGGTTCGTCCCGTAGCAACTGTAAAGTTGCATACTTTGTTGAAACCATATGATACTTATATGTTTTAGAAATAATTTCTGTAAATTGGACTGAATGCCATGTTTGGGCCTTGCGCCAATGTTGTTTGGACCCTAGGCTTCTTCTTACCATCCTCTTATTGTTTTCGATTGAAAATCTATATTCAGTCATGTTTATACTTATTTACCGCATAACTCAGTTTTATGACTTTATTTTGATGTATATAAATGTTTTGGGCCGAATGCCCTGTTTTTACTGAAATGCCCGAGTGGCTTGAGAGGTTTATGACTGAGTGAGGCCGAGGGCCTGAATTTTGAGGATATTTATAGGATCGGGCTGCACGCCGCAGCATGTTGATATCGGCCGAGGGCCTGATTGTAAGGATGAGTGTGGATCAGGGCTGCCTGCCTGCAGCATACTTTATTATTATAGCACGTGAGTTGTCCATGCAGATTATAGCGCTTGGGCTGAAGGAGCCCCTCCAGAGTCTGTACACACCCCCAGTGAGCGCAGGTACCTACTGAGTGCGAGTGCCGAGTGCCGGTGCTTAGTGACTGGGAGGCATGAGTGATTGTGAGGCATGCCCGAGTGACAAGAGTGATTGTGAGGTATGCCCGAGTAAGAGTGGTTGTGAGGTATGCCCGAGTGGCCCGAGTGACTGTGAGGTTTGCCCGAGGGGCTATTTATGAGTAATGTTTTGCCCAAGGGGCTGTTTATGATTTCATCATTTTGCTCACCTTTGCATTTTTCCTCTGTCTGAAAACTGTTAAAAAATATCTTTAAATGATTTTACTGGAACTGGGTTAAACGAGATGTATTGATTCAAATCCTAATTTTAAAAGTATGTGGTATTTTACTGAGATTTCCCGGTATGAATGTTATATGCTTTATTGCTCGTCACTACTACTCAGTCTTTATTTATTTATTGTTGTTACTTACTGAGTTGGCATACTCACGTTACTCCCTACACCTTGTGTGCAGATTCAGGTGTAGCTGGACACGGTAGCGGTTATTGAGTGTTCTGATTGTAGATTTTCTTGGAGATAGCAAGGTAGCTATTTGGCGATCGCAGCCCCTGTTTTTCTCCCTCTTATCTTCTTCTAGTTGTATTTAGTTGGCTGAGTTAGCCTTGATATTGTTAGTCAGATTGTAGTAGATGCTCATGACTAGTGACACCCTGATGTCAGGATTTTCTTTCCGCACTTTTATTTTCTTTGATTTGAACTCCTTAAATGATGGTTTTTATGTTAAATAATATTGAAATTATCTTTGAAATGAAAATATCGGTTTGTTTTGGAAATGAGTCGGCTTTCCTAGTTCCCCGATAGGCGCCATCACGACAGGGGTTAGTTTGGGTCGTGACAGATTGGTATCAGAGCCTAGGTTACATAGGTCTCACGAGTCATGAGCGAGTTTAGTAGAGTCTTGCGGATTGGTACGGAGACGTCTGTACTTATCTTCGAGAGGCTGCAGAACCTTTAGGAAACTCCACATTCTGAATTCTTATCGTGCGAATCTATTAATTCTAGTAACTAAACATCTATTGTTTCATTCTCTCACAGATGGTGAGGACTCGTGCTACTGGTTAGGAGGGCCAGCCACTAGTACCACCAGCCAGGGCCGCAAAATAAGATTTTTAAGGCTTAAGAGCGCCGATTCAACACTAGGGAAGTACCTGCAGATCCACCAGTTGCCCCAGATCAGGACCAGATTCCAGTTGTTGATGCACCAGCTCATGCACCACCTGTGCCTATTGTGATTCCAGGCCTTCAGGAGGCCCTAGCTCAGATTCTGACAGCGTGTACTGGCCTTGCTCAGGCGGTCTCTATTTCGACGGCCGCAGCCACTTCTCAGGCCAGGGGAGGCACTCAGACTCCCGTCGCTCGCACACCCTAGCAGGTTATTCAGGGACTCCAGACACCAGAGGCACCACCAGCCTAACCGGTTGCTAATCTCAGGATTATGTGATTCCTACTATGCCTGAGGATGATCAGCATAGGTTGGAGAGGTTTGGGAGACTCCAGCCACCACCTTTCAGTGGAACACTGAGAGAGGATGCTCAGGACCTTTTGGGCAGGTGTCAGAGGATACTCCGTACTGTTGGTATTTTGGAGCCTTGTGGGGTCTCATTCACTACCTTTCAGTTTTCTAGGGCTGCACTCAGATGGTGGAAGACTTACGAGAGGCGTAGGCCTATTGGCACAACACCCCTTACTTGGCAGCAGTTCTCCGTGGTATTTTTGGAGAAGTTCGTGCCTCGATCCCGCAGAGAGGAGCTGCACAGACAGTTTGAGCAGCTTCGCCAGGGTGATATATCTGTGACACAGTATGAGATGCGGTTCTCCGAGTTGGACCGTTATGCGATCTGGTTGGTTCCCACGGACAAGGAGATGATCATGAGGTTTATTGATGGTCTCACTTATCAGCTACAATTGCTCATTACCAGAGAGAGGGTTTCAGGTGCTACTTTTGATGAGGTTGTCGACATTGCTCAACATATTAAGATGGTTCACGGTTAGGAGGGGGTTGAGTGGGAGGCCAAGAGGCCTCGTGGTCAGGGTGGATTCAGCGGTGCTCCTTTTGGGGGTTAGTTCCAGCACAGTAGAGGTCGTCATTTCAGACAGGCTCAGTCATCTCAGCCATTTCATCGGGTCGCATCATCTGGCCATGGTTCTCACAGTTTTTATCAGGGCCACTCATCACTTAGTTCCCTTCCAGCTCAGAGTTCGTCCCGTGCTCCACTTGTTCAGGGCTCTTCCATGCCAGGTTCTTCTACCAGTTATCCTGGTGCTAGGGGTTCCCTTCAATTTTTGCCGCCAGTAACATGGAGTTGTTTTGAGTGTAGGGAGCTTGGGCATATGTGGAGGCAGTGTCCTCATCATCATGGAGGTCTATCTCAGCAGAGGAGTCAGCCTCCATCTGTAGCACCAGTTACCTCACCACCCGCCTAGTCAGCTCGGGGTGGAGGTCAGTCAACTAGGGGTCGCCCTAGAGGGGGAGGCAAATTAGGGGGTGGTCAGGCCCGTTTCTATGCCCTCCCTGCCAAACCAGATGCTATTGCTTCAGATGTTGTGATTACATGTATTGTCTCAGTTTGTCACAGAGATGCCTCAGTATTATTTGACCCTGGTTCCACGTATTCATATGCTTCCTCGTATTTCACCCATTTTCTGGATATGCCCCGTGAGTCCTTAGTTTTATCTGTACATGTATCTACTCCTGTGGGCGATACTATTATTGTGGACCGCGTATACCGGTCATGTGTGGTGACTATTGGGGGTCTGGAGACCCGAGTGGATCTATTGTTTCTCAGTATGGTTGACTTTGATGTGATATTGGGTATGGATTGGTTATCTCCATGTCATGCTGTTCTAGATTGTCACGCTAATACGGTGATGTTGGCTATGCTGGGAATTCCGAGGGTTGAGTGGAACGGTTCTGTAGATTATGTTCCAAGTAGGGTGGTTTCATATTTGAAGGCTCAACGTATGGTTGAGAAAGGTTGCATATCTTATTTGACTTTTGTGAGGGATGTTAGTGCAAAGACTCCTGTCATTGATTCTGTTCTGGTGGTACGTGATTTTCCGGATGTGTTTCCTGCAAACCTGCCGGGCATGCCGCATGACAGGGATATTGACTTTGGTATTGATTTGGTGCCGGGCACTCAGCACATTTCTATTCCACCGTATCGTTTGGCACCGGTGGACTTGAATGAATTGAAAGAACAACTTCAGGAACTCCTTGATAAGGGGTTTATTCGGCCTAGTGTGTCACCTTGGGGTGCACCGTTTCTATTTATGAAGAAGAAGGATGGTTCCATGAGAATGTGTATTGACTACAGGCAGTTGAACAAGGTCACGGTCAAGAACAAGTATCCTTTGCCTTGTATTGATGATTTATTTGACCATCTTCAGGGAGCGAGGGTGTTCTCCATGATCGATTTGAGGCCCGGTTATCACCAGCTGAAGATTCGGGATTTAGATATTCTTAAGACAACTTTCAAGACCCGATATGGCCATTATGAGTTCTTGGTGATGTCTTTTTGGCTGACCAATGCCCCAGCAACGTTCATGCATTTGATGAACAGTGTGTTCCAGTCCTATTTGGACTCATTCGTTGTTGTATTCATTGATGACATCCTGGTGTACTCTCGTAGCCAGGAGGAGCACGCTCAGCATTTGAATATTGTATTACAGAGATTGAGGGAGGAGAAGCTTTATGCATAGTTCTCCAAATGTGAGTTTTGGCTCAGTTCAGTAGCATTCTTGGGGCACGTGGTGTCCAGTGAGGGTATTCAGGTGGATCCGAAGAAGATAGAGGCGGTGTAGAGTTGGCCCAGACCGTCCTCAGCCACGGAGATTAGGAGCTTTCTTGGTTTGGCAGGTTACTACCATTGCTTTATGGAGGGATTTTCATCTATTGCATCGCCCTTGACCAAATTGACCCAAAAGGGTGCTCCATTCAGGTGGTCGGATGAGTGTGAAGAGAGCTTTCAGAAGCTCAAGGCTGCTTTGACCACAACTCCAGTGTTAGTTCTGCCATCAGCTTCAGGTTCTTACACTGTGTATTGTGATGCCTCGAGGATAGGCATTGGTTGTGTTTTGATGCAAGAGGGTAGGGTGATTGCTTATGCCTCACGCCAGTTGAAGACCCATGAGAAAAACTATCATGTCCATGATCTTGAGTTAGCAGCCATTGTTCACGCCTTGAAGATTTGGCGTCATTATTTGTATGAGGTTCATTGTGAGATCTATACTGATCACCGGAGTTTGCAGTATCTGTTAAAGAAGAAGGATCTTAATTTGCGTCAGCGAAGATGGTTGGAGCTTCTTAAGGACTATGATCTTTGTACCATCCGGGGAAGGCCAATGTGGTGTCCGATGCTTTGAGTCGCCGGGCAGAGACTTTAGGGAGTTTAGCATATCTTCCAACAACAGAGAGACCTTTGGCATTGGATGTTCAGGCCTTAGCGGGCCAGCTTGTTAGATTGGATATTTCAGAGCCTAGTCGGGTATTGGCTTGTGTGGTCTCCAGGTCTTCTCTTTGTGACCATATCAGGGAGCGTTAGTATGATGACCCCCATTTGCTCGTTCTTCAGGATAGGGTTCGGAGAGGTGATGCTAGGGATGTGACTATTGATGATGACGACATGCTGAGAATGTAGGGTCGGATATGTGTGCCTAATGTAGATCGGCTTCGAGAGTTGATTCTTGAGGAGGCCCACAGCTCGTGGTATTCCATCCATCCGGGTGCCACGAAGATGTACCAGGATTTAAGGCAGCACTATTGGTGGAGGCGGATGAAGAAAGATATAGTTGGGTTTGTGGCTTGGTATCTCAACTGTCAGCAGGTTAAGTATGAGCATCAGAGACTGGGTGGCTTGCTTCAGAGATTAGAGATCCCAGAGTGGAAGTGGGAGCGGATCACCATGGAATTTGTAGTTGGGCTCCCACAGACTTCGAGGAAGTTCGATGCTATTTGGGTTATTGTGGATCGGCTGACCAAGTCTGCGCACTTCATTCCAGTTGGTACTACTTACTCTTCAGAGCGGTTGGCTGAGATTTATATCCAAGAGATCGTTCGCCTGCATGGTGTCCCAGTTTCCATCATTTCTGATAGGGGTACTCAGTTCACATCGCGGTTTTGGAGGGCCGTGCAGCGAGAGTTGGGTACTTAGGTTGAGTTGAGCACAACATTTCACCCTCAGACGGACGGGCAGTCCGAGCGTACTATTCAGATATTGGAGGACATGTTGCGTGTTTGTGTCATTGACTTTGGGGGTTCATGGGACCAGTTTTTGCCACTCGCGGAGTTTGGATATAACAATAGTTATCAGTCGAGTATTCAGATGGCTCCTTACGCAGCTTTATATGAGAGGAGGTGTAGATCTCCGGTTGGATGGATTGAGCCGGGTGAGGCTAGGCTCTTAGGTACAGACTTGGTCTAGGACGCTTTAGATAAGGTGAAATTGATTCAGGAGTGGCTTCTCACGGCGAAGTCTAGGCAGAAGAGCTACGCGGATAGGAAGGTCCATGATGTATCTTTTTTGGTTGGGGAGAAGGTTTTGCTGAAGGTATCACCAATGAAGGGTGTTATGAGGTTTGGGAAGAGGGGCCAGTTGAGCCCCCGGTTCATTGGGCCTTTTGAGGTGCTTCAGAGAAAAGGGGAGGTGGCTTATAAGCTTGCCTTGCCACCCAACTTGTCGAGTGTGCATCCAGTGTTTCATGTTTCCATGCTCCAGAAATATATTGGAGATCTGTCCCATGTTTTGGATTTCAGCACGGTTCAGTTGGAAGGTGATATGACTTATGATGTGGAGCTGGTGGTTATTTTGGATCGGCAGGTTCGAAGGTTGACGTCAAAGGATATAGCTTCAGTGAAGGTGAAATGGAGAGGTCAGCCTGTGGAGGAGGCCACCTAGGAGACCGAGCGATAGATGCGAAGCAGATATCCACGCCTATTCCAGACTCTAGGTATGTTTCTAGACACGTTCGAGGACGAACGGATGTTTAAGAGGGGGAGGATGTAACGACCCGGCCGGTCTTTTCGAGAGTTATAGCCCAGTTTTCCCCATTTCTACTTCTTTTTGTGTTATTCAGCTATATTATGTTATATCGGGTTAGTTGGTTCGGGACCGGAGTGGTTTTAGAGTTAATTGAGACACTTAGTCTCTTAAGTAGAAACTTAAGTTGGAAACATCAACCGGATATTGACTTATGTGTAAATGATCTCGGATTTGAATTCTGATAGTTCTGTTAGCTCTGTTAGGTGATTTTGGGCTTAGGGGTGTGTCCAAAATGTGATTTGGAGGTCTGTGGTAGAATTAGGCTTGTATTGGTGAAATTGGAAATTTGGCAATTTTGGTCGGTAGTGGAAAATTTGATATCGGGGTCGGAATGAAATTATGTAAGTTGGAGTAGGTTCGTAGTGTCATTTGTGACGTGTGTGCAAAATTTGAGGTCATTCGGGCGTGGTTTGGTTGGTTTCGGCATCGGTTGTCGAATTTAGAAATTTAGAAGTTCTTAGGCTTGTATATGAGGGTAATTTGATGATTTGATGTGGTTTTGCGTGATTTCACGGTTTGACTAAGTTGGTATGTTGATATATGAATTGTTGGTATTTTTCGTTGAGGTCCCGAAGGCCTCGGGGTGATTCCGGGTGGTTAACGGATTTGTCGAAGTTGGAATTTGCAGCTAGAGTTGCTGCTTCTGCTATTTCCGCACCTGCGGAAGGGAGACTCGCAGGTGCGAGGCCGCTGGTACGCGTGGGGAGTGTGCAGGTGCAGGCAACACTGGTCTAGGCAGGATGTGCATGCACGAGTTGGAGGTCGCATCTGCGAGCCCGCAGGTGCGAAACCTGGGGAGCAGATGCGGAAAGGGGAAATGCTAGGCAAGCTTCGCAGAAGCGGAGGAAACGTGCAGGTGCGCCTTCGCAGGTGTGACGAGTTTGCCACAGATGTGGAGTCTGGGCGGATAAGTGAGTTACGCAGGTGAGGCTCCTTGGACCGCAGGTGCGGTCACGCGGGTGCGAGAAAAGGGGCCGCAGGTGCGAGATGCCTGGGCAGAAGGTATATAGGAACACTTCGCGAATTTTTGGGTATTCTTCACCATTTATATTCGGTTTTGGAGCTTTTGGGAGAGATTTGAAGACGGAATCAAGGGGGTTTCGTTGAGGTAAGTTACTTGAGCCCTAATACTTGTATATATGGTAATTTTCAGTTGTTTAATCATTGTAATTAGTGAAAATGAGGGGTTAGGGCTTGGAATTTTTGGAGAGTAATTTAAGGATTTGAAGGATCAAACGATGTCAGATTTTGATGAATTTGGTATGGTTAGACACGTGAGTGAATGAGCTTTCTAGTTTTGTGAATTTTGTTGGATTTCGAGACGTGGGCCCGAGAGCCGGGTTTGAGCCAATTTCTTTGGTCTAATTTTGTAGCTTTTCTTGTGGAATTCATTCCATTAGCGTATATTGATGGTATTGTACTGATTGTGAATAGATTTGGAGCATTTGGAGGCCGAGTCCAGAGGCAAGAGCATTGCGGGGTAGATATTTGACCGTTTTGAGGTGAGTAACAATTGTAAATCTAGTCTTGAGGGTATGAAACCCCGGATTTTGTATTATTTTACTATTTTTAGTGACGCACATGCTAGGTGACGGGCGTGTGGGCGTGCACTGTTGGGGATTTGTGACTTGGTCTGTCTCGTAGCAGCTGTAAAGTTGCATACGTTGTTGAAACCATATGATACTTATATGTTTTAGAAAGAATTTCTGTAAAATTGGGTTGAATGCCATATTTGGGCCTTGCGCCAATGCTGTTTGGACCCTTAGGGGGTGTTTATTACCATCCTCTCATTGTTTTCAATTGAAAATCTATACTCAGTCATGTTTATACTTGTTTACCGCATAACTCAGTTTTATGACTCTATTTTGATGCATATAAATATTTTGGACCAAATGCCCTGTTTTATTGAAATGGCCGAGTGGCTTGAGAGATTTATGACTGAGTGAGGCCGAGGACATGATTTGTGAGGATATTTATGGGATCGGGCTGCACACCGCAGCATGTTGATATCGGCCGAGGGCCTGATTGTGAGGATGAGTATGGATCGGGGCTGCCCGCCTGCAGCATACTTTATTATTATAGCACGTGAGTTGTCCGTGCAGCACGTGAGTTGTCCGTGCAGATTATAGCTCTTGGGCTGAAGGAGACCCTCCGGAGTCTATACACACCCCTAGTAAGCGCAGGTACCTACTGAGTGCGAGTGCCGAGTGCTGAGTGACTGGGAGGCATGAGTGATTGTGAGGCATGCCCAAGTGGCAAGAGTGATTGTGAGGTATGCCCGAGTGGCAAGAGTTGTTGTGAGGTATGCCCGAGTGGCACGAGTGACTGTGAGGTTTGCCTGAGGGGCTGTATATGAGTGATGTTTTGCCTGAAGGGCTATTTATGATTTCATCATTTTGCTCACCTTTGCATTTTTCCTCTGTCTGAAAACTGTTGAAAAATATCTTTAAATGATTTTTTACTGAAACTGGGTTAAACGAGATGTTTTGATTCAAATCCTAAGTTTAAAAGCATATGGTATTTTACTGAGATTTCCCGATACGAATGTTATATGCTTTATTTCTCGTCACTACTACTCAGTCTTTATTTATTGTTGTTACTTAGTGAGTTGTCATACTCACGTTACTCCCTGCACCTTGTGTGTAGATTTAGGTGTAGCTGGACACGGTAGCGGTTATTGACTGTTCTGGTTGCAGATTTTCTTGGAGATAGCAAGGTAGCTGTTTGGCGATCATAGCCCCTGCTCTTCTCCCTCTTATCTTCCTCTAGTTGTATTTAGCTATTTTCGAGGCTGAGTTAGCCTTGATATTGTTAGTCAGATTGTAGTAGATGCTCATGACTAGTAACACCCCGATGTCGTGCTTTTCTTTCCGCACTCTTGTTTTCTTTGATTTGAACTCCTTAAATGAAGGTTTTTATGTTAAATAACATTGAAATGAAAATATCGGTTTGTTTTTGAAATGAGTCGGCTTGCCTAGTTTCACGATAGGCGCCATCACGATAGGGGTTAGTTTGGGTCGTGACAATATTAAAAATTAAACTGCCTATTTTCTCCCTGATTTCCACAATTAATTGCTACTTGTCATTGTTTGTTTCATAAATAAATTATAATTATTGTATGTCTTGATGCTTAATAGTTTCTCATTGAATGTGGTATTTATTGGAGTATGTTTATTACATTTATGAGTTGTTAAAATATATGGGGGGATCGGGTTGCACGCCGCAACAGAAATACAAATAAATATATTGGGGGATCGGGTTGCACGCCGTAACAGATTTATTTAAAGTTTATATTGGGGGATCGGGTTGCACGCCGCAACAGATTTATTTTAAGTTTATATTGTTGGAGCGGGTTGCACGCCACAATGGAAATAAGTTGAGGGATTAAGACTGCTGAATTGACTTCAATTATTGATATTATTTACTGGTCTTACTACTATTCATGTTATTATTATTACTATTATTATTATTATTATTATTATTATTATTATTATTATTATTATTATTATTATTATTATTATTATTATTATTATTATTATTATTATTATTATTATTATTATTATTATTATTATTATTGTGTACAGGTTAATATAAGCGACCTGCCTTAGCGTTGTCACTACTTCATCGAGGTTAGGCTCGGCACTTACAGAGTATATGGGGTCGGTTGTACTCATATTATACTCTGCACTTCGTGTGAAGATTTTGGAGTTGGTCCCAGCGGCGTACCATAGACTTGCTTGGATTTCAGCTACCCAGAGGAGACTTGAGTTATAACTGCACAGCGTCTGCAGTTATGAAGTCCCCGTCTACTTTATTTTAGTTGTGTGTTTTCTTTCATACAACTTTATTTTATTCAGACCCTTATTTGTATTATTCTAGAAGCCCGTGCACTTGTGACTCCAGTTCTGGGATGGTATTTAGATATCGCGTTTATTATGGATTATTCACTTTATTTCAGACTTTATTTTCGTATTTGTTTCTTTGTTATTGACTAATTTAAAATTGTGTTAAAATGGTTAATTATATTTTAACATTGGCTTACCTAGCAAGTGAAATGTTAGGCGCCATCACGGTCCCGAAGGTGAGAATTTCGGGTCGTGATAATATGTTTAGTAAAAATTGAAAAAACTAACAAACATATGTGTAACGACCCAACCGGTCGTTTCGACTTGTGGAACCCCATTCCCTTAAATAAAACTCCCCGAATGCGTTTTTAATAATTTATGACTTGCGAGGATGGTTGGTTCGAGATTTGGATGTGTTTGGGTTGAAATCGGAACACTTGGTTCCTTAAGTGAACCTTAAAAGGCCAAGTTTGACTTCGGTCAACATTTTGAGAAAACGACCTTGGAATCAGGATTTGACGGTTCCAATAGGTTCGTTTGATGATTTTGCACTTGGGCGTATGTTCGAATCGGGTTTTGGATAACCCGGGAGCGTTTTGGCGCTTAATAGTAAAAATCAACTATTTGAAGGTATAAAGTTCTTTAAATTTGGTTTGGAGTAGGTTTTTGAGCAATTGAAGTCCGTTTGGAATTCCGAGTTTGGGAATAGTTCCGTATAGTGATTTAAGACTTACACGCAAATTTTCGTATCAAACCGAGTAGTTTAAGTATATTTTGGCGCATTGGAAGTAAATTGAAAAACTTAAAATTTCTAAGTTTGAATCAATTTGGTTTAGGGTATGATTCTTAGATTTGATGTTGTTTTATGCGTTTCAAGAGTTCGAGCGAGTCCGTTTTATGATTTCAAACCTGTTGGTATGTTCGGGCGGGGCCTCGGGGTCCCGAGTGTTAACCGGACGAGGCTCAGACCAATTTTGGGAAATTGAGCAAGGACTGAAGCTCCAAGCTACTGTCATAATCGCACTTGCGCTTGGACAGCCGCAGGTGCAAGCTCGCAGGTGCAAACGAGAGAAACCTGCCCAGCCATCGCAGATGCGAAGCATTTGGCGCACCTGCGAACGCGCAGGTGCGATGCTTTGTACACAGAAGCGGAAAAATGCACAGGTGCGAAGGGATGGGCGCACCTGCACTTGCGCAGAAACGAGCACTTCTTCCGCAAGTTTGGAACCATGAAAAGAAGGAAAATGTGCACCTACGAGGAATTTCCGCATGTGCGAAAGCCGCATGTGTGGTACTCCTTCCGCATGTGCGAAAAACCTGTCTGGGCAGAACCTTAAAACGGACGAAAACTCAGTCCATTTCTTTCTATTATTTATCCATGGTTGGGCGATTTTAGAGCTCTTTGTGAGGAGTTTCAACTATCAACTTGGAGGTAAGTTAATTCTACACCCTTTGAGTTAAATACATAGATTATAAGTAGATTATCACTAGTAAATCTTAAAAATCAAAGAGTTAGATTATTATAAAAATGAGATTTTAACCACGAAAATAATTATGGAATTGGGTAGAAATTATATATTTAAGTTCTTGAGATTATGGGTAACGTTTTCATCCAAAATTTTTCAGAATCCGAGCATGTGGGCCCGAGGTGAATTTTAAGAATTTTACCATTTTGGATAAGGTAATTTATTTGATAGATAAATTTCGAATCATTTAGCATATATTAATTATTTTGTATAATATTTGGATAGTTTTGGATTTTACGGCGTCGAATCGAGAATTCAACGCGACGTGGTAATCGGAAAGTGGACTTCGAGATGAGGTAAGTCTCTTGTCTAATCTTGTGAGGGGGAAATTACCCCATAGGGATTAAATTGAATAATTATTGATAATTGCGGGGGCTACATTCGTACGAGGTGTCGAGAGTCCGTGCGTAGCTACTATTAATGCTAAAGTCCGGGTAGTTTAGGACTCAAAACATGAATTACTTGTGTAAATTGTATTCCTTGTTTAAATAATATTATTTGATATATTTATATATATGTTGTGAATTGTTAGATTAAAATATTAAAGGATGGAAAATTTATATGTTTGATTTTCTGTTTAAATTAATTAATTGTTAAAAGAAATTGTTCTCCTCCCGAATTTATCTCATAGTAAATATACTCTCCTTCCGGAGGTACATAAAAAAATGACCTCCTTTCTTATGGAGCGGGTCGAACGCCTCAGAAGGATAGAGGCCTCTACGGATCGCGCCGCACGTCCCTCGGCAGTGTACACGACACTATGGATCAGGACGTACGTCCTCGGCAGAAATTGTGCTTAATAATAATAATTACACTATACTTTAATAATTTATTTCAGCTCGCGAAGCTAATTGATAAATTAGAAAATCTTTGGAATTTAATGAATTATTATTCTTGCTCGTTAAGGAATTAATTGTTATTCTTGTAAATGTGATTTAATTGATGAATTAAAAATTTATTGAAATTGAATTGCAGCTTGTAAAGCTATTTGATAAATTGGAAGTTTTGTTGGAATTGCATGATTTAAATAAATAAATTGGAAAATTATTGCATTTGAAGGATTTTTATTATTTTTGCTAATTGAATAAAATTATTGTTAACTCTGTGAACCATGCTGATTTGAATAATTATAATTTATTTTAATTATTATTATTGACCCATAGTGAGTGTCAAAGTCGGCTATCTCGTCTCTACCACTTCGAGATTAGGCTTGATACTTACTGGGTACACGTTGTTTTCGTATTCATACTGCACTTGCTGCATATTTTATTGTGCAGGTACATATATGTATAGCGGCCTTGTGGGCGCAGTGGTGTGGTTAATAATTGTGGGGACATAGGTGAGCTGCGTTCTATATTACGATCCGCAGCTAACAGAGTCTCCTTCAGAGTTATTATATTTTTCTGTCTAATTTGTATTCTGGACCGATGCTGTATTTTATTTTTAATTCCCTAGTAAATGCTCATGCACTTGTGACACCGGGTTTTGGGAATGGTTATGAATTGTTTAGAAATTTAGTTACTAAAAATATTTATCATTTACTCTATGAGTTTTATCTTTACAATTTCATTGAAGAAATTTTTATTTCAAAAATACTAAAATGGGTAATTAAGTTAATTGATTATGGTTGGCTTGCCTGACAGTGGTGTCCGGCGCCATCACGGCTTTTAATTGGATTTTTGGTCGTGACAACATGGTCTCAGAGCACTAGGTTCACTTAGGTCTCACGAGTCATGAGCGAGTCTAGTAGAGTCTTGCGGATCGGTACGGAGACGTCTGTACTTATCTTCGAGAGGCTACATGGCTGTTAGGAATACTTCCCTTTTTGATTCCTCATCGTGCGATTCGATTCCTTTGAGGCTTATGCCTACATTTCCTTCCTATTCAATCTTATGCTACGTGAAGTGCTTTTTATAAATTAGGGATCGAGGAAATTTTTAATGGTACTACATATGTAGTACAAGATGCTTCTCCCTGTATAATTAATTGGGCTATTGTCGTCGCCTTGCGAAAGGCCGCTCTGTCATTTCAAATTAAGTATCAGTACTACCTAAGGTTTTGAGATTTGGCATTGATTGTTATGACGATTCGTGCGTTGTTATCGCACAGTGTTTATGAAATGGTAAAATGCCCGTCTATGTGTCAGGACAGTAAACGACTTGAAAGAAGGTTTTCTCAGTACATGATTCAGAGGTTCCATATTTTAATTCCAGCGGATAAAAGGCAATCAAACTATGAATGTTCAGGTTTGGGGTTGATAGAGTAACGAAGCTTGATATTTTCGAGTGTGGTAGAATTTTCAATTTTGATGTGGTGTCATCGCCTTGTAAAATGCGTTAAGGTTCGCCGGTGTTATGATTTTCTTCAACTCGCCTTCACGACGGGGTATTAGGAATTTTTATAGGGGAAACAGTCGTTAGAGATCACGGTGTGCAGTGATTCAGGAGCGAAGCAGCGTTTCTAGTATTGATGTCTCAAGAAGGATGATCGTCAGAAAGGTTTAAAGCTGGTAACGAGCTATTGGTTCAAGTGCTATAGAGACGGATTTTGAGTTAAAACAACAACTGGACAGCGAAGGATGAGGAAGGACATGTGGTAGGTGCCTTGCAGTGGTTAGGCTCCGTAAAGGCCAAGTGTAAGAAAACAGAAGCAGAGTAGTTGCTTAAAGGAGATGGTTGACCAAAGTGGGAGAGTTCCAAGGTAGCACATGGATTACGTGGTAGGATGATTACACGTCTTGAGGAACATTTAGAGTGATTTGGGATGTAGAATGGACAATGACTAGGTCTACGGACTTAAGTTGTAATATTAGCTGCTATATTGAGGAAGATTGGATACAACAGGAGGGAGTTGATTGATATGAAGAAGGGTACAACATGACTTTGGATTGGAAGGTATTGTCGCACCTCTAGCTGACATCCATGAGTGAACGGACTGGTGCAACTGGTGAATGAGCTCGGACTCAGGATGATCTACTGATTTCATAGTATTTTCACCCAGTGCAGCGGCGTTGGAATATGTCGGCATGTAATTTCCATGGGTGGGTTATCTCCTGTGAACAGGTAAGCGGTTGCGTGGTATTGACCAAGCTTCCGATAAGAAATTTAATATGTAAATATGGCTAGTGGTGTGGAGTATTTATTAAAGGTTAATAGAAGGATTTCGAGAAAATTTGGCGATTTGCGTGTGCAGGATCATGTCAACAATGAATAAAGAATCTCGGTGGATTCCAACAATTTTTAATTGTAGCTTCAAGCTAATTGGGAGATCCCCACCGTCTATGATTGGATCGCGTAGTGTCAACTTGTGCGGTTTCTGGTTATCGGTGTATTGGTGGGTCATTGCAACTAAGGAAAGAAAACATCAGTGGTAATTTTAGCAAAGTATTTAGGGAATGTGTTCCATATTTGGCCTTATTAATTCATATTCAGGTTTTTGGAAGACTCAAAGTTTATGCTTCGTGTAGATGTAATGCACGGGAAAGTGAAATAGTCGGATGTTTCCTTGACAAAGTGTCCATGTGCTAGCAGGGCCTTGGAATTGATCATGTTTGGGAACAAGTCAGAGCAAGTGACTCTCAATAACGGTCCTAGTGGATTCAATAATTTAAAGTGCAGTATCTAAGGATTTCGAGTCTATAGTAGGGTTGAGTATCGAGCTTTTGCAGCAGATTATGAAATAGGGCTTGGAGTACTCTGCGTTATCTTCAGGTTGTGGTGTAGCAGTAGAGAAACGGAAGAAAATAACTTCGGATTCATAAAATAAGTATCTGATTGGGTGTACCAATTGAAGATGTGAAAGTGCGCACAAAGAGGGATATGAGATGATTAGTGGGTTTTGAAACAGCGTGGTCTCGTGAAATAAGGACACTCGGGATGAGTATGGATTTGAGTTCATGATGTAATGAATGGAGTTATTATTATTTCTAAGGCAAGTTGAGAAGAAATTAAGAAAAGACGGGTCGACTATCAATGGTTAAATCGGCATGATGGTGTCAATGATCAGTTCCTTCAGCACATTGAACTATGCATGTGATTTCTGGCGGTAAGTGCGAGGCTTGACGGCCGCCATAATTGATTTTATTTGGATAAATTCAAGTATTATGACATGTTATGTGTAGAGGGATCCCAGAAGAGTTATGGTGGTTTAGACCACTACTTGAGGCCGGTATTTTCTACAGATATGGGAATTTAGTCACATGTTGCAATGGTTCTCTTGAAATGAGTTAAGAAGATGGTTTCTATATGATGAAGTTTTTACCCTATTAGTGGTTCGGGAGTTATGATGGAATTCTTGTACTCCTGCGCATTGGCGTGGTTAAGTGCACTAAGTAGCATGGGATTCAAAAGTTGAGGATTTAAGGTTTCGGTTCGGTGTTGACAAGGATGTCATGTGCTCGGATGAGCAGGAAAGAGATTAGATGTTTAAAGTAAGATGGTATTATTTTTGGCATCATCTAAGGTCCATGTAAGGTATAAGAGACCTTGTGTAATTGATTTGTGGATTCTTGATATGCTTTACAGCATTAGTGTAACCGGTAGCATGGATGTGCAAACTTGTTACCTGGTGCGGAAGGTCGTGGGAGCGTGCCTCACGAAAAGATTGTGTAAGAGTGACATGTAGTCACTTGATTGAGTGAATATTGAAACCAAGTATAAAGATTTTGGTAATATCGCTGATTCGAGAGTTTATGCCTGGAGGGCGCTCGGTTCATTTGGTTGTGGACTGTGGAAGTTTGTTCCGATTATGATGGCTATTTTTGTGTGTTATGGGAAAAAAGGTTATTATGGATCCTTGAAAGGTTATTAGCCCAGTACGATGCGATCAGAATAGGCTTGAGGTCTGTGGATGGATTTAAATATGAATACGAGCTCTATATCAGGCCGGATATGTACATTTCAGCATAAAAGGTCCCTATGGAGGAGTATTCAGACGTTGGATGTCGTTTCGTCGTCGGTTATTTCATGTAATACTATATTGTGCCGTGTGAGTTGCGAAACAACTTGATAAATTTCTTATGTGTTGAGGTTCCACATAGCGATGGTGTTATGTGAGCAGGATGGCTCTCGAGATTTAGATCATATATTGCACCTTAGTTGTGATTGAGTTTTGTAGCGTATGGCGCTGTCGGTCCTTCCAAGGATGGTATTATGCACTTAGTGTGCTTGTGTCCGATGTTCGGATATTTTGTAAGTAATGAGCATTCTAGCTCGGTAAGTATTTTCTTATAGATTCTTTTTGTGTGGATAGGGTTGCGCGGATCGGATTGCACGCCGCAACGGTGTGATGTTGAGCACAGTTCCCTATATTCTATTTTGTGTGTTTTTATGTCCCATTTTCTGAAGAAGGTACATGACACCTTTTCAGTTGTTTAATTAGTCACGTGGATTGAGTAATCCTTTCCATAGTCTGTTTTCCTTATGTATCGCAATCGAGTCCGTAGCTTATTAGCTCATTGTTGCGTCATATGAGACTTTTGTCATGTCTGAGGTGGCTTATTGCCTGAGCATCTTATACTAGGTGAGACGAAGTTATTAAATCCGGGATCAGTACGATCGGATTATATGAAGTATAATAAAGAGCAAATACCATTATTTGGTCCATAATGAGGCAATGGTTCTTGTCAGAAGGAGAAACTCAATAATTTGTTGACTCAGCAGTTGGTTATGAATTTCTACACATTTCTTCCATCGTGGAAGCAGTTCAGGAGTTGGAACATGAATTATAGGTATCATAAGGTGTGTTGTGAACATCAGATTCGTGGAAATTCAGCTATTGTTATCGGATGACGATATTATGATCATGTGAACGGTGCATGGTCTAAATTCAACCAAGGTATGCAACCCTGTATTGGTGCATCGTGTAGTGATTGATACGACATTCATAGGTTGGAAACAGGCATGGTGGAGAATTCTGGATGTTAGAATTGGGCTCTAAGGCTTATTTGCCTAAATAAAGGGGAGAATTTTCAAATTGGCTCGAGTTAATGTGCTCAACTGGGTGTGGAAGCACAGGTAGGTGTTAAACAGTAATTTTGGATAACTCCAGAACACTCCTTAGCACGTTCGAGGACGAACGTATATTTAAGTAGGAGAGAACATAACGACCCAACCGGTCGTTTCGACTTGTAGAACCCCGTTCTCTTAAATAAAACTCCCCGAATGTGCTTTTAATGATTTATGACTTGAGGGGATGGTTGGTTCGGGATTTGTATGTGTTTGGGTTAAAATCAGAATACTTAGTTCTAGGGGTGTTCAAAACCGAACCGAAATCGAAAATCGAACCGCAAAAATGGCTTAATGGCTTATTGGTATCGGTTTAACGGATGGGGAATGAATTGAAATTTTTTTATTAACGGCTTATCGGTTTGGGGACGTATTATTCAATTTTCTTAACGGATAATTCGCTAACCCGTTAAGAATATATATGTAATATGTATATTAAATAAGTAATAAAAATCCCGTTCTTATCGTGGGCCGTGGCATTATACAAGCAGAAGTGTTAAAACTTAAAAGTGTTTCTTTACAGTAGTCCAGTACCCTTCTTTACCAATACTCTATTAGGCATTCAGATTTGAGACATTAGAAAATAGAAACCCTAACGTCTAAAAGTGTTAATTTCTGTATTACACCCAGCAGCCAGAGCAGCAGACTTACCGTCTCCCTCTCGCTAACTTGCCTCTCTATCTCGCCTCTCCCTCTCGTCAACTCGCCAACTCGTCATCTCGCCTCTCCCTCTCGCCATAGCCAGAGCCCAGAGCAGCAGATGGTAAGTTTCTTTTCTTCTTGAAATTCCAACTGTTGCCTTCTCTGCCTTGTGCTGTTTTGAGATCGATTTTGACAGTTTCTGTTTAAATATCTGTTAAGGAAATTCTTATTTTCATTCTTTTTCTTTTCTTGTTGTAGTGACTCATAAAATGGCTGAAAATATACAAAGTGATAAGATGATGGGTGAAAGTGGGGCTTCTAATTCAAATGCAATAAGCCAATCTGAAATAACAGAGTCAAATATAACCAAAAAACGAAAAAAAAAGGTCTATTGTATGGGATCATTTTACAGATATTATTACTTTCGAAGGGAGTACAAAAGCAAAATGTGACTATTGCTTTATTGAGTATGTTTTTAAGACCAAAGATGGTAATTCGACACTTCTTTCTCATATGTTTAAATGTCCTAAACGCCCTGCTATTGTTGATAAAAAATAATCAAATTTAGGTTTTCAATCTGTTCCGGGGGTAGTCAGGGAGACGTAGCTGTTGTTACTTGGAAATTTGATCAAGAAGAGTGTAGGAAGGCGTTATGTCGTATGGTAATAGTTGATGAGCTTCCTTTCAGCTTTGTTGATAAAGAAAGTTTTAGAGACTTTATGAAAGTGGCGCAACCTTATTTTCGGATCCCTTCGTAGTACTGTAACTAGCGATTGTTTTGATCTTTTTATTGAAGAAAAGCAAAAGTTGAAGAGGTCTTTTATAGAAACGAAATAAAGAGTATGTATTACCACTGATACCTGGACTTCTATACAAAGAATTAATTATATGTGTATCACTGCTCATTGGATTGATAGTGAATGGAATGTGCATAAAAGAATAATTAATTTTTATCCTATTGTTATTCATAAAGGCAAAGATATGGCAAATGGTATTAGTAGGTGCTTACGTGAGTGGGGGATAAATAAGATCTTCACTGTCACAGTTGATAATGCAAGCTCCAATGATGTGACAGTAAAAGAATTGTCTAAGCAATTAACAAAAATGGGAACTAATTTGATGAACGGTAATCACCTTCACGTGAGATGTATGGCTCACATCATGAATCTTGTGGTCCAGGATAGTTTAAAAGAATCTTCAGTGTCTATTGAACGTGTTAGGCATGCAGTGAGATATGTTAGGCAGTCTCCTGCGAGGTTGAAGAGGTTTCAAGAATGTTTTGATGATGAACAACTCAATTGTAAAAAAACTTTATGCTTGGATATTCGAACTAGGTGGAATTTCACCTACTTGATGTTCCGTAGGGCTGTTGAATTTGAAAGTGAATTTTCACATTATGCATCTAGTGAAATTGTCCTAAGACATTATCTTGAGCATTCTTATATTGAAGTTGGAATTCCTACAGGTGAACTTTTGAGTAGTGATTGGGAGAATGTAAAAAGAATTACAAAGTTTCTTGAAATCTTCTGTCTTCTTACTTTGAAAATATCTGGATCACGTTATGTTACATCAAATATTCATTTTCTTGAAATTTGTGCGGTTGCTGTTTATTTGAAGCAATTGATAGCAAATAAAGATACAGTTTTAAGTGAAATAGTAAAGAAGATGAAGAAAAAGTTTAATAAGTATTGGGGTGATCCAGGGAAAATGAACAAGATAATTTTCATCTCATGTATTTTGGATCCACGTTACAAGCTCGAAACAGTTGGTTATGCACTTGTAATGATATTTGATGAAGATCCGGGGGCAACTATACTAGCAGAAGTGAAGAAGTACATGACTTCATTATTTAGTGAGTATGTAAAGTCCAGCTCAAAAGGTGTCGTGCTTGCTTCATCTTCAGATTATTCTTCACTGGACACTTCTACTTTCGGGCTTTCTGATAGTCAAGTAAGCACCCAAAATACAGGACTTTTAGAATCACTAATGCAAGATATAAAAAAATATAAAAGTGGGAGTGGAGGTGTGGATACTAAAATAAAGTTAGATAAATATTTTGGTGAAGAAACTGAGGATGACACTAAAGAATTTGATGTTCTTCTCTGGTGGAAATTGAACTCAGCTAGATTTCCTGTTCTTGCGGAGATGGCTCGTGATGTATTACCGGTTCCGGTTTCAAGCGTGGCATCCGAATGTGCGTTTAGTACAGGAGAATGTCTTCTTGATTCATTTAGGAGTTCATTAACTCCTAAATTGGTGCAAGCTCTAGTGTGTCTTCAAGATTGGCTTCGAAATGAAAAATTAAAACAACATGTTAGTGTTGAGGAAGATATTGATAAAATCGAGCAGCTTGAACAAGGTAATAATATTGTTACTATATTTGTTGTATATAAGTGTTGTGGATATGCTTATATTTATCACATGACTCATTATTTTAATTTGTTTTCTTCAGATTTAGCTAGCGATGGAAAAGACCCTTCCGTAATTGACATGTAGTGTTAATATATCTGGTAAGAATTCGAATTGTAATACAACGTTAATTAATATGTTAATATATTAACAAAAAACATGAATTTTTAGATCAACAGTTTATATAATTTTTCTAATTAGCTCAAATTTTAAGGTGTATCTACAAACTCATTGATTTCATTTTGTAAAGTCTTGTGCCCTCAAGCTGTCATATTTCAAGCCTGCTACCATCTGAGTTATATAGTGCTAGGTTGTTGGATGTTAGCAGTTTGTTATTTCTTGAATGCTATTAATAATGTAAATGGTTCTACCATTGTAGAGTGATTCCAAAGACTCTTAGGTTGTTGTTTGAACTTTGAAGCTGCAGAAATTGAAGCACTGTAAGGCGTTAGTTGCAGCAGTTGTATTTTGTGGATGTCTCCAATTGTTATAGATTTTATGTCTAAATTTTTATTTTATCTCTAGTTATATTCTGGACTCATTTTGACAGGTGTAATTGGCTAATTGCCATGTTAGGAAGTGTTAAGTGTTAATAGAATCTCTATTCATCATTATTATAAAGCAATTAAGATTTCAAGTGGTTACTATATATGGATAGTAAATTAGTGATTAATAAGCATGTGTAAATATATGTATAAAGTTTTGTACTCTTTGTTATTTTTGTGTATGGATTAATCACGTACTAGCAAATAGTGATTTAAGCATGTGTAAATTAAATAATTTTATAGCTTTGCCTTTAGATAATTTTTATCTAGATTTTTACATATTAAATTATTATTGATGTGATCTTTATGAAAATGGTATGTGCGTCATGTGCAATTGCATCCATTGCTCCAATATTTGTAGTCTTAACTGAAAGCAGCGTCAGTGGGCACTAGTAGATTTCTCTAGTGTTTAGAGGTGTCAATTTTGGTGTAACAACTAATAGGTTATAACATAAAGGACCAAAATAGTCCTCTGTAATACAGATTGAACTAGGCCGATAAACCGCCCAATAACCGCCCGATAATATCTAAACCAATACCAATCCGCCCGATATCTTATCGGGTGGCTAGCGGATTAATATATTTAAAAGTCGATAACCGATAAGCTGAACCGTTAAGAGTAAATAACCGCCCGATAAGCAGCCCTACTTGGTTCCTTAAGTTAACCTTAAAAGGCCAAGTTTGACTTCGGTCAACATTTTGAGAAAACGACCTCAGAATCGGAATTTGATGGTTCCAATAGGTTCGTAAGATGATTTCGGATTTGGACGTATGTTCGAATCGGGTTTTGGATAACCCGGGAGTATTTTGGCACTTAATAGTGAAAATCAACTATTTGAAGGTTTAAAGTTCTTTAAAATTGGTTTGGAGTAGGTTTTTAAGTAATTGAAGTCCGTTTGGAATTCTGGGTTTGGAAATAGTTTCGTATAGTGATTTAAGATTTACACGCAAATTTTCGTATCATACCCAATAGTTTAAGTATATTTCGGTGCATTGGAAGTAAATTGAAGAACTTGAAATTCCTAAGTTTAAATCAATTTGGTTTAGGGTATGATTCTTAGATTTGATGTTGTTTTATGCATTTTGAGAGTTCGAGCGAGTCCGTTTTATAATTTCAAACCTGTTGGTATGTTCGGACGGGGCCCCGGGGGTCCCGAGTGTTAACCAAATGAGGCTCGGACCAATTTTGGAAAATTGAGCAAGGACTGAAGCTCCCGGCTACTGTCATAATCGCACTTGTGCTTGGACAGCCGCATGTGCGAGCCACCAATCGCAGGTGCGAACGAGAGAAACCTGCCCAGCCATCGCAGATGCGAAGCATTTGGCACACCTGCGAACGCGCAAATGCGATGCCTTTTGCGCAGAAGCGGAAAAATGCACAGGTGCGAAGGGATGGGCGCACCCGCGCTTGCGCAGAAGCGAGCATTTCTTTCGTAGGTGCGGAACCAGGAAAAGAAGGAAAATGTGCACCTGCGAGGAATTTCTGCAGGTGCGAAAGCCGAATGTGCGGTACTCCTTCCACAGGTGCGAAAAATCTGTCTGGGCAGAACCTTAAAACGGACGAAAACTCAATCCATTTTTGCCCATTTTCTTCCATACTTGGGCGATTTTGGAGCTCTTTGTGAGGAGTTTTCAACTAACAACTTGGAGGTAAGTTAATTCTACACCCTTTGAGTTAAATACATAGATTATAAGTAGATTATAACTAGTAAATCTTAGAAATCAAAGAGTTAGATGAAAAACCTAGATTTTTATAAAAATGAGATTTTGACCACGAAAATAGTTATGGAATTGAGTAAAAATTATATATTTATGTTTTTGAGATTATGGGTAATGTTTTTATTCAAAAATTTCCAGAATTCGAGCACGTGGGCCCGGGGTGAATTTTAGAAATTTTACCATTTTGGATAAGGTAATTTATTTGATAGATAAATTTTGAATCATTTAGCATATATTAATTATTTTGTATAATATTTGGATAGTTTTGGATTTTACGGCGTCGAATCGAGAATTCAACGCGACGTGGTAATGGGAAAGTGAACTTTGAGACGAGGTACGTCTCTTGTCTAATCTTTTGAGGGAAAAATTACCCCATAGGGATTAAATTGAATAATTGTTTATAATTGCGGGGGCTACGTACGTACGAGGTGACGAGAGTCCGTGCGTAGCTACTATTAATGCTAAAGTACGGGTAGTTTAGGACTCAAAGCATGAATTACTTGCGTAAATTGTATTCCTTGGTTAATTATTATTATTATTTGATATATTTATATATATGTTGTGAATTCTTAGATTAAAATATAAAAGGATGGAAAATTTATATGTTTGATTTTCTATTTAAATTAATTAATTATTAAAAAAAATTGTTCTCCTCCCGAATTTATCTCATAATAAATATACTCTCCTTCCGGAGGTACATAAGAAAACATCCTCCTTTCTTGTGGAGCGGGCCGAACGCCTCGGCAGGATAGATACATCTATGGATCGCGTCGCACGTCCCTCGGCAGTGTACACGACACTCTGGATCGGGCCGTATGTCCTCGGCAGAAATCATGCTTGATAATAATAATTACACGATACTTTAATAATTTATTTCAGCTTGCGAAGCTAATTGTTAAATTAGAAAATCCTTGGAATTTAATGAATTATTATTCTTGCTCGTTAAGGAATTAATTGTTATTCTTGTAAATGTGATTTAATTGATGAATTGAAAATTTATTGAAATTGAATTGCAGCTTGTAAAGCTATTTGATAAATTGGAAGTTTTGTTGGAATTGCATGATTTAAATAAATAAATTGGAAAATTATTGCATTTGAAGGATTTTTATTATTTTTGCTAATTGAATAAAATTATTGTTAACTCTGTGAACCATGCTGATTTGAATAATTATAATTTATTTTAATTATTATTATTGACCCATAGTGAGTGTCAAAGTCGGCTATCTCGTCTCTACCACTTCGAGATTAGGCTTGATACTTACTGGGTACACATTATTTTCGTACTCATACTGCACTTGCTGCATATTTTATTGTGCAGGTACATATATGTATAGCGGCCTTGTGGGCGCAGAGGTATGGTTAATAATTGTGGGGACATAGGTGAGCTGCATTCTATATTATGATCCGCAGCTAACAGAGTCTCCTTCAGAGTTATTATATTTTCCTGTCTAATTTGTATTCTAGATAGATGTTGTATTTTATTTTTAATTCCCTAGTAAATGCTAATGCAATTGTGACACCGGGTTTTGGGAATGGTTGTGAATTGTTTAGAAATTTAGTTACTAAAAATATTTATCATTTACTCTATGAGTTTTATCTTTACAATTTCATTGAAGAAAATTTTATTTCAAAATACTAAAATGGGTAATTAAGTTAATTGATTATGGTTGGCTTGCCTGACAGTGGTGTCCAGCGCCATCACGACTTTTAATTGAATTTTAGGTCGTGACAATATGATATATTGAAAAAGTTTGAGTAACACATGATGTTTATTTTCTTAGTCGTCTAACAATAATTTTTTGTTGATGTATGTTTTCAATATTAATCGAATTTAATAATTAGTCATAAAATCAATATGAAACCTAAATAATGATATGTTCTATTTAATTTTAAAATTATCGAACTGCCATTTCAAATTAGAAAAAAGGTATAAGAATTTAACAGTTCTTGATATATGAATATGAAAGAACAAAGAAATTGACGTATTTCAATAACACTTGATAAGAAAGAGATGATACAACTCATTATTTAACATAAATAAAAATTGATGCACTTCATAGTTCTATTAAATATTACATCCCATGAGAGAATCCCCAATATTTCTAGACATTTTCTAAAGAAAATTCTATATAAATGTTTTATATTCATATGTTGGTTCGGTTCGGTTGGGATTTTTTTACTCAATACCAAACCAAATCAAACAAAACATAATCGTATCTTTTAATCAGTTAATTTGGTTTTACTTTTCGATTTAGTGCGATTTTTCGATTTGGTTTGAACACCACTAATTGGCTCCATAACATCATGATTTATGGACTATAATATAAATCAAAGACAAAATCAAGTTATATACAACATTAAGTTATTTATGTTAATTTAAACAACATGAAATAATATTGCTAATGTATAAGAAACCTTCTATCGTTAGTTTCACCTACTTTGAGAGCTCTGAAGATGAAACTAATATTTGTTTGCTCATAACAAGAGTGCGCAACCTAATTCAAAGTAAAAAAGAAGGTAATCTCCTTCACAGAACTTTGCCATATATTATGGTCAAAACTCAAAAGGTACATTTTCAAGGGAAAGAATACAAATTACAATATTCTATGCCCACAAAAGCAGCATGGAATTTCCAAGGGTCCAATTCAGATTTGAACTCGTCTGTCGTCTCACCCTCTACAAGATGAATTACAGTACCAAATCCTTTAGTAGAGCTTTGATTAAAAGGCAAACAATATACAATACATATGCCAAAGACTCAGAAGATTAACCTTGTCAAGTTTCGGATGACCCATATCCCCCTAGCTCTTTTAGCATTCTGAAACATGTAACAAAGGGCAAATGTTTAATTAGGGGAAAGAAAAGGATCCAAAAATTGATTATGGAGTTAACTAGCTACATAATACTTGTACAACCATAACCATTTAGCCCATACGAGGAAGCGGTCTATCATTCTTCTTTCCAGTAAGGAAAGTTGTATAAGCAAATGCATATATACCTATTGGGTTCGACAAAACTTTAACCAGTACTTGTGCAGGAGAGAAGAAGAGGAAGCATCGAGAACCTGTAAAGGAGCAAGCTTTGTTTTTTTGTCTGAGAAATACAGTAGATATGCCCTAGATCCAATCTCATATTTGATGATTTCAACATATTTTGTGAACGTTATTTGATATAAAAATATATGGCATTTGATATTCTTTTATCATAGTTATATTTAATTGCTTGATTAATTTAATAAGGTCCTTGATTAAATTTTGAGATTTGTCATCTTGATGGAGATCATGATAATGAGAGTGAAGTTTCTTATAATTTAATCTAAATTCGTTCTTGATCATATGATTATTAATTTGGACATTATTGGATAAAGATTAGTTGATCTCATTAACTAAATCACATAGATAGATGATACATATAGAGATATGATCATTAAACCGACTCATTGGATAATTCCTAATGGTTAGAATTACCATAAACTGTCAATAGGATATTCTCTTGAAGAATGTGATGTAAGAGTTTCCTTTGACCTCAGATCGTCACAGTAATTGACAAGTTATTTATTGTGTTTTGATACTAGACACCTATGGACCTAGGTTGATAGTTGAAAGGATATTGGGTATGATTAAATGATTGTAAAGTTAGTGAATGATCAAGATGGAATCTGTCAACTCTTGGTAATGAATTTAAGCTACATGTTGTCATGAATTATAAACGACCAAATTAAGACCTTGGCCAGTGCAATTAAACGAAAAGAAGAAAAGAGTTTCTTAGATCATTTAATGGTCGATTATATTTGACATGAACACATAGTTCGTCGCCTATTTGGATTTGACGGTTGAACCATATCCTAAGGTGACCCAAAGCTACAAGGACAGAAGGAATTACTACATTATTCTTCTACTGGTTCTTGAGAGTAAACTGCATACTTCATTTATCCGGTCGTTAAGGAGTGTTACTAGACGCCACCCTTGATTAGTGTCATGACCCAAAATCCAACTAGTCATGATGGCACCTAACCCAACCCGCTAGGTAAGCCAATTAACAACTATCAAATTCTAATGATATTTAATAAGACAGTTAAGTAAAGAAATTATCTGAATTTTATACATTTTCCAAGGACTGGTAGTACAAATCATGAGTTTATAAGAATAGAATTTACAAAGCTGAAATGAAGTAAATACATCATATGTTTGAAAAATACGTTAACAGAGTTTTATAGATCTAAGGCTACCATGAACAAGATGCAGCTACAACCGGGATGCAGGTATATCTTCAAATCCAGCTCCCATCAAACACAACAATATCAACAACCAACATCTGCACGCAAGGTACAGGAGTGTAGTATGAGTACAACCGACCACGTATACTCAGTAAGTAACAAACTTAACCTTAGGTTGAAAGTAGTGACGAGCTAACACAAAGGTCGGGTCCAACACCAATATTCCACAACAGTTCATAACAGCATAGTACAAGTAACAAAAGAGGTATTTCAGAAATAAAATGCTCAGTTCGTTCACAGTTCCAGAAAAATAGGCATTACTTTTCAAATATCTCAGTGAAAATCCAAATCTTTTATCGAAAATGCCAGAATAAGAGTAAGTTTGAAAACTGTGATTTTTTCCCCAAAACTCCTTTCAATAACAAGTAAGATGTTTCATTTTCAGATAGCATGAGGAAATTACGTCTCTATGCCTACATGTCAAGATACAGGTAAAATCATAAATGTCGCCAAAACCAGGTAGCAGAAGAAAATGCATCTCTATGCATGTATCTCAAGTACGCATGTCAAATGCAATGCATCTCAATGAAGACCTCATGTACTCACACTCTCAGAGTACTCAATCTCACTATCTCGCATTCCCTCTCACTATGCTCAATGCTCAGCACACTCAATCACTCAGTACTGTACAATACGTGCTGCGGCGTGCAGCCCGATCCACATATGACCATAAGGCCCATTGCGGTGTGCAACCCGATCCACATATATATAGCCATAAGGCTCGTTGTGGCATGCAACTCGATCGGCATATATATAGCCATAAGGCTCGTTGCGGCGTGCAACCCGATCCATATACTTATATATAATCAACTGCGCTCACTGGAGGTGTGCAGACTTCAGAGGGGATCCTACAGCCCAAGCGCTATAATCTGCACGGACAACTCACGTGCAGTACGGATAACTCACGTACCATAATATCAATATCTGGATCCGCACAGAAAACTCACGTGACGCACGGACAACTCACGTGCTATAGTATCAATATCCTCACAGATAGGCCCCCGACCTCACTCAGTCATCAATCTCTCCAGTCTCACTCACGAGCTCATAATGTCATGAAACTAGCCCGACAACAATGATATGATGTATCAATAAATAACAACTAAGTCTGAGATATGATATGAATGCATGAATATGACTGAGTACGAAATATCAATGAAATCAGTGAAATGACTGCAAGAAACGACCATTATGGGTCCTAGCAGTATCGTCATAAAGCCTAAACATGATATCTAGCGTGATTGACAGCTCAATTACTTTATCACATGGTGAAAACACGGACATCAACAAAGTAGGACCACTATACAGTGCCATGGAAATAACAGAGTCCCAATTCACATGGTGCACACCCACACGCCCGTCACCTAGCATGTGCGTCATCTCAATACCAATCACATAACACGTATTTCGGGATTTTATACCCTCAGCACTAAGTTTAGAAGAGTTACTTACCTCGAACAAGCCAATACTAATGCCGACCAAGCCAAGCGATGCTCCAAAGATGCCATCGCGCGCGTAGTGACCTCCGAACGGCTCAAAACTAGCCAAAAGACCCTCAAATACATCAAATAAAGCCCAAGGAAACAATTCCAAATGATAAAGATCGAATGAAAAATCACACCCGGGCCCGTGCCTCGTAACCAAACAAAACTCAAAAAATCCGACAACCCATTTAATTACGAGTCCAACCATACTAGATTCACTCCAATTCGATGATCAAAACTCAAAAATTCATATTATGAAACTTTAGGCCAAAACCCTCAATTTCCTCTTTAAAATTCACAATCCAAGTACCAAAAACGAAGGTAGATTCATGAAATAACCAAAACCGAGTAGAGAACATTATCCCAATCCTTGTGATGAAAATTTCTCCAAAAATCGCCTCAATCCGAGTCCCACATCTCAAAATATGAAGAAAGAACTAAAGCCTCGATTTTTATAGTTACTGCCCAGCATTTCCGCATATGTGGTTAAAATGTCGCATCTGCGACTTCCACTTCTGCGGATAAAATATCGCCTCTGCGAAGCCCATAGAGGTCGGCCCTTCCACACCTGCGGACATTCTTCGCCTCTGCGCACGCGCAGGTGTGCCAACCAACTCTCTCTCCTACACCACTCTCTGCTTCTGCGGCTAATCTTACGCTTCTGCGGACACGCAGATGCGCCTTTACTTCCGCTACTGCGATCTTCCTCAGCAGCTCACACCTCACTTCTGCGACTCCTCTGTCGCTTCTGCGACCATCGCACCTGCGCAAACCAGACACCAAAACCAACATCTTAGCAAAAATCCAAAAATTCAATGAAATGATCCGAACCTCGTGCAAAACTCACCTGAGTCCCTCGGGACCCTGTCCGAACATGCCAACAAGTTCCATAACACAATATGGACCTACTCGAGGCCTTAAAATACACATAACAACATCAAAATGATGAATCACACCTCAAATCAAAATCTATGAACTTTGAACTTTTCAACTTCAATAATTCGTGCCGAAACATAGCAAATCAACCCGGAATGAACCCAAATTTTGCACACAAGTCCCGAATAACATAACGAAGCTATTCCAATTCCCGTAACTACAATCCGAATCTGATATCCTCAAAGTCAACTTCCGGTCTAACTTTTGAACTTTCCAAACCTTTAAATTTCCAATTTTGCCAACTTATGCCGAAACCTTCTAGAAACATCCAAATGCAAATCCGGGCATACGTCTTAGTCCAAAATTACCATACGGACCTACCGGAACCATCAAAACTCTGTTCTGGGTTCAAATTCACAAAAGGTCAAACTTGGTAAACTCTCCCAATTTGAAGCTTCAACCATGAAATACATTCTTCCAATTCGATTCCGAATAACCTTTAAACCAAAACCGACGATTCACATAAGTCATAATACATTATACGAAGCTACTCATGCCTGTAAACTACTGAGTGAAGTGCAAATGCTCAAAATGACCGGTTGGGTCATTACATTCTCCCTCACTTAAACATACGTTTGTCCTCGAACGTGCCAAGAGTTGTTCCCAAAACCATCAAATCGCCGTATAACCTTACCATGCACATACCCGGGGGTGATGTCACGTCACCCTATCCCATACAGGTCTGATAACACAACATAACTAAAATTTCTCAATTCAACCTAGCCCACAAGCCTTAGAATCCAATTTCCAATATCCAAAATTTCTTATAAGATCTGAATCTCGCAACCTACACACTGTATAAGTCTGAACAAGCTGTTCCAAGCCGCAACCATAACCCAAGATACAATCGCATGATATATCACATAACACAGATACTCGTAGCAATGTTTTCTAATCACAATAGCTGCTCAAAACAACCCAATGCCGGTAATAAACCTCATATCAAATAAGACTCCATTCTAAAACCTTCGTGCAGTTCCGATGATGAAAGAAACACACAAAAACTTGTAACCATTCATCAGATCCACCAGTCATGAAGCTCCCTCTCCTTCGACAAGAACTATAGCAAATTTCTAAGCCGACTTTCGATATTATCCTTCCAGCCATGTTGTAATCAATTCCGATAGTATCCATTCTAGGTCCAATGACCTCATCTCATCCAACACGACCACTCTAGTGACACGACACACCCATACAATCTAAAGCCATAACCCGTGCAATCCGTGCACCAATAAGCAACATTCCAAATGTACTCAATCATGGAAAAATGACTCAGATGAGAGAACTGTCCAGCAAGCTCAACAAGTACCACCACAACGCAATGCTAAGAACCTATCACACACCGTAGAACCAAAACACACGAATCTAACACAAGGGATCATATCTCAACATAACTCCGTTGCAATGCATGACCCCATCCAAACACTGATCCATATGAAATACCTCAGCCACCATGCTAAAAATCAATAACCATGCGCAATCCGACATCAAGTACTCAAAATGCATTACCATAACCATAGAGAAGCAGATGACACAATGCCACATAAAACCCGAAAGAACATAACCCATACGCCATCAACCATACAATACCCAATTACTCATATTGCTCAAATTCTGCTATAAAGCCCAAATAGAACCGCACCAGGTGTGCTTATAACCAACGAATCACAACTCCTCGTAGCATAGAAGAGTAACTCACAGATCATTTCAGAACACGAATGAGCTCAACAACAACTGAATGGCACATCCCTCAACAATAGCAGTATGGAGCTAACCAATCCAGCTCGGTGTAGAATACACATCCTGAACCAATGGACCCCTAAATCAACTCCGGACACCTACAAATAGATAAATAACCCTCTGAAAGCCCACAATGATTGAATCATAATACATACTATCGTTTAGCTAGCTTCGGCCATGACTTCACAGTCCACAACCATGAAACAATCTACTCTTGAGAACTCCCAGTCTCCAAATCCATAAAACACACATATCACCATATCTGATCCCAACTCCACCGCCAGAATGTCTAACACATCTCTCATACACAATCATCCCACGAGGAATACTTCTAAAATTCTTCCGTGCCACATAGCAAAATTTGAATATCAGCAGTCGATCAACTAGGAGAGTGCCGCAGTACCAGTGAAATATCTATAAATCAAAACATATTGCCCCTTCTGAAATGTATACTCTCATCAAGCCATACCGATTAGCAATATCATTTACCTAGTCATCTGAAACCGTCCATGCTGACTACGAATTTATGCCCTTCCCTTCCAAACTGACCCGTGATCTTGCACATGCAAATCTCAATCCCACACAACACACCGCATCTACCATGCCATCCTGTGAAGAGTACAAGAATCTCATTAACAACTCTGAGTCACAAGTAGAATACATACCCGATCAGTCAGAAATCTTCCATTTGATCTCATCCCGGAGAAAATCCCAATACGCAACATATTCATCACACTGGTAGGAAATATACTTCTCAAACCGTAGTAAAAACCATTGAGAAATCTTTGAAACTTATTTTCACATAACCAAGCTATCAGAACCGAATCTCTCTAACTCAACCCAGCCACGCAGGTCGCCAAAACCCAAGAGCATTGCCACGAAACACCTGTGGAGACTAGCCACATCATAAGCACCCAAAGAACCGATTATATCCATTACTGTGCTGATCCAACCTACTACCACGCTATCCTATTTCTCCAAGTCCCTTCCAAATTGCCTTCAAATTGATACTTCTCCTTGCTGGAACACCACGATCCTTAACTAAAATTCACCACACAAGAGACCCCAGTATAAAACCACAACGCCTTAAGGCCCATAAGCCGCTGACTTCCCTCTTAAGCACCCCAAAGCACCACAACCGCGACACCCACTCTAAAGAGACCTTATGTGAACCTAAAATTGTTTCTTTCACCTTCTTGATGCTGAAATGCATAATCCACAATGGTATAAAAATACCACAAGTCTCGACACCATCCAATGTACCTCTCAGTTTCTAGCCATATACAAATCTTGAAAATTCCAAATCGCTACACATAAATCTTGAATCCATTAGAACCATTCTCGAGAGTCATCCACTCTACTCAAATCTCAATTAAATCGACCAAACGGACCGAACAACCTGTGCCTCATTAGCACACCAACACCCAAGGGAGTAACCCACACTAAGCAACCGAGCAAATTCCTACTCCACGTACACTACATCATTCGCGAATAACCACTCAATTATTTTATGATTCTCATATACCCATAGAGTGTAATATAACCTGTATCCAGAAATTCCTTTACCCGAGTCATCCTCGATCTCGACCTCTGCAAGTCATAACTGATTCACCAGTATACCTCGAACCGAAACCAATACAACACATAATCATGCAATCAACTCGACGATAGCAGACTCCCCCACTTGGCTCAAAGCCATGGAATAAAACATCTGATTACTTACAATAACCATACCTCATTACTACCATAATACCACAGTGGGATTCCACTAAATCCTTCATCCGCTCATGCAACACAAACCATCTAGTACCTCAATTCATCTGCAAATCTCACGTTCATCCTCGTGATGGTTAAGCCACTTCCACAAGCGATCCAAACTCAAATTGCAACATATATCATTCACTGGTAAAAGAGAACTCCCTACAAAACATCATAGGGATCACACAACCTAAGGACACCTCGCAGGAGATAACCCACTTGCTTTGCCTCAAACTGACATCTCTCTATACCCTTCCACATTCACGACTACTACGCAATCACTTAATCTTCTCGATTCTGAAGTCATCAACAAGACATGAGAATCTACTTCACTACACAACAAAACAACATGAGAGATCCCTCAACACATTCATAACTCGAGACAATACGCCAAATCAAGACAGAAATCAGACACCCCATAGTCCTTACTACATCTCAAGTAAACTCTTTTCGTCACAACTTGCAGTCTCATCATACTCACCACATAGTCATCCAATCACAAATTTCCACTAATAGGGACACCAACGGACATATAAGTCTCAAAAGCACGTGCTCACACAATCAAAATCTCTGTGCTAAAGCTACCATCAAAACCCGCCCTCAAGTCCTTCAGACTGGCCCATCATCAGCACGCCAAAATCACATCTCACACGATAAGGAAAGAAAGATGGAAAGTATATCCTAAATGTCTTGTAGCCTCTCGAAGATAAGTATGGACGTCATCATACCGATCCGCAAGATTCTACTAGACACTTGCTCATGACTTGTAGAACATATGAACCTAGAGCTCTGATACCAACTTGTCACGACCCAAAATCCAAGTAGTTGTGATGACACCTAACACAACCTGCTAGTTAAGCCAATTAACAATTATCCAATTCCAATGATATTTAATAAGATAGTTAAGTAAAGAAATTATCTTAATCTTATACATTTCCCAAGGACTGGTAGTGCAAATCATGAGCTTCTAAGAATAGAGTTTACAAAGCTGAAATAAAGTAAATACATCATCTGTTTGAAAAATACATTAACAGAGTTTTATAGATCTAAGGCTACCATCAACATAAGGCAGTTACAACCGGGACGCAGGTACATCTTCAAATCTAGCTCCCATCGAATACAGCAACATCAGCAGCCAACATCTGCACGCAAGGTGCATAAGTATAGTATGAGTACAACCAACCCCATGTACTCAATAAATAACAAACCTAACCTTAGGTTGAAAGTAGTGACGAGCTAACACAAAGGTCGGGTCCAACACCAATATTCCACAACAGTTCGTAACAGCATATTACAAGTAACAAAAGAGGTATCTCAAAAATAAAATGCTCAGTTCGTTCACAGTTTCAGAAAAATAGGCATTGCTTTTCAAGTATCTCAGTGAAAACCCAAATCTTTTACCGAAAATGCCAGAATACGAGTAAGTTTGAAAACTGTGATTTTTTTTCCGAAAACTCCTTTCAATAACAAGTAAGATGTTTCATTTTCAGATAGCATGAGGAAAGTTCGTCTCTATGCCTACATGTCAAGATAAAGGTAAAATCATAAATGTCACCAAAATCGGGTAGCAGAAGGAAATGCATTTCTATGCATGTATCTCAAGTACGCATGTCAAATGCAATGCATCTCAATGATGAGCTCATGTACTCACACTCTCAGAGTACTCAATCTCACTGTCTCGCATTCCCTCTCACTATGCTCAATGCTCAGCACACTCAATCACTCGGCACTGTACAATACCTGTTGCGGTGTGCAGCCCGATCCACATATGACCATAAGGCCTGTTGCGGCGTGCAACCCGATCCACATATATATAGCCATAAGGCTCGTTGCGGCGTGCAACCCGATCCACATATATAGTATCAATATCTGGATCCGCACGAACAACTCACGTGCTGCACAGACAACTCACATGCTATAGTATTAATATCCTCACAAATAGGCCCCGGCCTCACTCAGTCATCAATCTCTCCAGTCTCACTCACGGGCTCACAATGTCATGAAACTAGCCCGACAACAATGATATGATGTATCAATAAATAACAACTAAGACTGAGATATGATATGAATGCATGAATATGACTGAGTACGAAATATCAATGAAATCAGTGAAATGACAGCAAGAAACGACCACTATGGGTCCTAGCAGTATCGTCATAAAGCCTAAACATGATATCTAGCATGATTGACAGTTCAATTACTTTATCACATGGTGAAAACACGGACATCAACAAAGTAGGACCACTATACAGTGCCATGGAAATAACAGAATCCTAATTCACATGGTGCATGCCCACACACCCGGCACCTAGCATGTGCGTCACCTCAATACTAATCATATAACACGGATTTCAGGATTTTATACCCTCGACACTAAGTTTAGAAGAGTTACTTACCTCGAACAAGCCAATACCAATGCTGAGCAAGCCAGGCGATACTTTAAAGATGCCATCACGTGTGTAGTGACCTCTGAACGGCTCAAAACTAGCCTAAAGAAACTCAAATACATCAAATAAAGCCTAAGGAAACAATTCCAAATGATAAAGATCGAATCCTTGATCAAAATCCAAAATCGGCCAAAACTCACACCCGGGCCCGCGTATCGTAACCCAACAAAACTCACAAAATCCGACAACTCATTCAATTACGAGTCCAACCATATTAGTTTCACTCAAATCTGACTCCAATTCGATTTTCAAAACCCCCAATTTCTTCTTTAAATTTCACAATCCAATTACCAAAAACGAAGGCAGATTCATGAAATATAACCAAAACCGAGTAGAGAACACTTACCCTAATCCTTGTGATGAAAATTACTTCAAAAATCGCCTCAATCCGAGTCCCACATCTCAAAATATGAAGAAAGAACCAAAGCCTCAATTTTTATGGTTTCTGCCCCGCATTTCTGCATATGCGGTTAAAATGTCGCATCTGCGACCTCTGCTTATGCGGATAAAATCTCGCCTCTACAAGGCCCATGGAGGCCGGCCCTTCAGCACCTACGGACATTCTCCGCCTCTGCGCACGCGCAGGTGTGCCAACCAACTCCCGCTCCTGCGCCACTCACCGCTTTTGCGGCTAATCTTACGCTTCTGCGGACACGCAGATGCACCTTTACTTCCGCTTCTGCAGTCTTCCTCGGCAGCTCACACCTCGCTTCTGCGACTCAGCTGTCGCTTTTGCGACTATTGCACCTAGGCAAACCAGCCGCAGGTGCGATCACACTAGAACCTGCAGCTTAACAAAAATCCAAAAATGCAATGAAATGATCTGAACCTCGTCCGAAACTCACCCGAGCCCCTCGGGACCCCGTCCGAACATGACAACAAATTTCATAATACAATACGGACCTACTCGAGGCTCAAAACACACATCACAACATCAAAACGACGAATCACACCTCAAATCGAAATCTATGAACTTTGAACTTTTTAACTTCAATAACTCGTGCCGAAACATAGCAAATCAACCCGGAATGAACCCAAATTTTGCATACAAGTCCCGAATAACATAACGAAGCTATTCCAATTCTCGGAACTACAATCCGAATCCGATATCCTCAAAGTCAACTTCCGGTCTAACTTTTGAACTTTCCAAACCTTCAAATTTCTAATTTTTGCCAACTTGTGCCGAAACCTTCTAGAAACATCCAAATGCAAATCCGGGCATACGTCCGAGTTTAAAATCACCATATGGACCTACTGGAACCATCAAAACTCTGTTCCGGGTTCAAATTCACAAAAAGTCAAATTTGGTCAACTCTCCCAATTTAAAGCTTCAACCATGAAATCCATTCTTCCAATTCGATTCCGAATAACCTGAAAACCAAAACCGACGATTCATATAAGTCATAATACATCATACGAAGCTATTCATGCCCGAAACTATCGAGCAAAGTGCAAATGCTCAAAACGACCGGTTGGGTCGTTACAATTAGTATATTGATGTTATCAATTTACTAACGGCTTAGTATTGAACCTATTCGCACACTAACGAGTGTTCTGATCTTTGTTAATGGATTAATTAGTTTAGTATTTGATAATATGATAGTCACCGCCTTGCTTTTCCTCGACTTAAAGGTAATGAATAAAAGGTGATATATATATATATATATATATATATATATATATATATATATATATATATATATATATATAAAATATCATTACCAACTAAAAGAAAGGCTATTAGAAGGTTA